>NC_050466.1:80941787-81209287 GCF_903995425.1 Onychomys torridus | reverse complement strand
CACATCTAATACAGAAGATTGCATTGCAGGCAAAGGTGACATAAATCTCAGTCACAAAAGTCTGGTAAGTGGACAGTTAAGACTGTGAGCCATGTTTGCTGAAGTCCCGGGCTTCAGATATGGAAAAGGCAAGTTGTGAGTATTTCCAAAACCAGCATTTGTTTTTCTGTTCAGTACCTGGCATGGAGGACTTCCTTAGAGTTATGAATTTTCCTCAGTTATTTCTCTATTTGCATTTGGGCAAGACAGAAGAAAAATGGAAAAGAGAAAACCAATAACAAACCTTTGGGTTATGTGATGTTTGGGTTTGAAAAGAAGATGTAAGATCAGAAAACTATGAAATGCTTGCCCCCAGGCAGTAGGTCAAAATGAATTCAAAGTAAACACCAGAGGAAACAATTGTCAGAGTACACATATAACAAAGGGGATGCTATTTTGGCTGAAGTTTATAAATTTAAGATCAAGTAATAAGTCATCACAGAAATCTATGCTTCAATGAAGAAAAACTACCAAAATATGTACAAAGATAAGCAAAATTTTAAAATAGCAGAGATAAGGATAAGACAACTTAGGTGGATTGGATTCCTCAAAACAAACTTTTCACATCTCTCTAATCCTATCCTTTAGCATAAAACACGTGTGTCTGTGTGTCTGTGGAGAAATATGTTTCAAACAACACCAGATGTATCATTGCTCTATTTCATTTTTGTTTTACTATTCAAGCTACATTTAAAATTCTGAAAATAAATCACATTACAAAAAATATTAACACTTTTAAAAACAAATTTTTAAACATACGACAGAGATTTAAGAGGAAAGCAGAAAAGAAAGCAGACAAATGAAAGAGTACACAAAGCCAACACTATGCTTTGTTTTGAGTAAAATAGGAATACGTTAAATGTACATTAAACGTACATAGTCACATCTCTACAGATTTGAATGCTTATCCTAGGCACAGGATTCCTTGACAAGACAACTCTTATCAGGTGCTGGATTTTGTTAAGTTCTAGTACTCTCTGCATTATTATATTTTTCACTAAGTCTTCCCTAGGGTGACTTCACGTGCTACTCTTGAACCTATCCTACTAATCAGCTCTTTGCTTCTTCCTCTAAAGGATATTTCCAGATGCTTTTGAAACTTTGGTTCAAAGTCATCTTACCCTAAGCTGACATAGAAAATTGCAATATGATGATTGTCATTTCTTTAAACTAAACCTCAGGTACATCAACAAACCTTTCAACACAAAGGGTGGCTTTGAACCAGAAAGTTTGAAACACTTGTGGTCATACTCTGCTGTAGAATAATATTTTAAGATGTTTATGCTGTGGAATATTTGTTTAGTGATTCAAAGATGTGTTGCATTATGTTATGCTACATTTATTTAACTCTGTGAAGCTGTGTTACCTTGCCTGTCTAAAATACCTGATTGGTCTAATAAAGAGCTGAACAGCCAATAGACAGGCAGGAGAGGGATAGGCGGGGCTGGATCTCAGAAAGAATAAACGGGAGATGAAGAGAGAGGGATGAAAAAAGGATAAGGAAACAACAGTGGAGAGAGTGACTGAACTGGACTCTTCCTATAATCATATTGTTGACTACCCTAATTGTCATCAGAGAGTCTTCATCCAGAAATTGATGAAAGCAGATGCAGATATCTGTAGCCAAGCAGTGGACTAAGCTCCAGGAGACCAGTTAAAGAGAGGGAGGAAGTATTGTATGAGCCAGGGGGGTCAAGATCATGACATGGGAACCCACAAAGACACCTGACCTGAGATCCTGGGAGCTCACCAACTCTGGACCACTAGTTAGCGAGCCTGCATAGGACTAACCTAGGTCCTCTGCATGTCTGTAACAGTTGTTTAGCTTGGTCTGTTTGCGGGACTCCTAGCAGTGGGGTCAGGACATGTCCTGGTCTCCTGAGATGGAGTTTAAGAACCTATTCTCCATGCTGTGTTGCCTCACCCATCCTTGATGCAGGGGGAGGAGCTTGGTCCTGCCTAAATTTGGTATGTCATGCTTTGTTGACACCCTTGGGAGGGCTTTCCCTTGATGAATGTAGATGGAGGAGTAGTGGATGGGGAGTAGATAGGTGGTGGGGGGAGGAAGTGAGAGGAAAGGAGGGAGGAAAAACTGGTCTATGGTCATTATGTAAAATAAATGAAAAAAAATTTAAAAAAAGGAGGAAAGGAGGACACCAGGGGCTAGTCACCCAGCCACACAGTCAGCCATTGAGTAAGAAGTAAGGAAAGACATAAAGAATAGAGAAAGGTAAAAGCCTAGACCCAAAAAGTCGATGGAATAGTTTAATTTAAGAAAAGCTGTCTGGAAACAAGCCAAGCTAAGGCTGGGAATTCAAAAGTAAGAATGTTTCCATGTATTTATTTGGGAACTGGGTGGTGGGCCCCAAAGAACAATAGCACCAACTACAGTACTTCACATTGAAATTGGCCAAGTAGAATCAAATTTGGGCCAGAATAGCCTTGTTCTAGTGATATTATGGCAAAGGGGCAAAGGAAGTCCACAAGTACCAAACTCCAAAACTGTGTTTAAAAATAAATGCTGTATGAAAAGCACAATCCTGCAATAGAGAACAGATGGGTATAACAGCCTCATAACCATAGGCCCTATGATGGATCAAACTACTCACCTCATCCTTCTGCTTTTAATACAATCCATGCTCTTGCCTTAGCAATTTTTTATGTCCACTACAGCATGTCTATTGCTGTCCTTGTTCAGCTCATATTTAAGCAGTCACATTGGTAAGACTTTATGGGTGTAGCGCCTGACATTATTAGGAGACACAATGTCACATAAAACTCGATGATCCTGTGGCTCTTATAAAGTTCCTGCCCCCTCTTTCAAAATATTCCATGAACCTTAAGTGTGGGAGTGTTCTGTAAATATATCTATTGGGACCGGACTCCACAACTCTTCATTTAGATTGATTGTGGTTTTCTGTAATTATCTTTTTCTGTTTTTATTCTGTTATATATATGATGGTATATGTGTATTACAGGAGCAAAGGTAACTAGTTATGTAGACCAATCTGACACTGAAGTTATAACAGTTCATGTACCTCAGTCTCCCAAATGCTGGAATCACAAGCAGTAACCACAATTCCCAGATCACTTTATATCTTAAGTAGTCTAAATATTTCAGTTTATTCATAATAAAATGCCAATATATTCTTTATTCCTTTTGTAAGAAAAATTGTTAAATGGTCTTATTAATAAAAAACCCAGAGCCAGATATTGGGGTAAAAACTGGGAGATCAGAAAAGCAGAAAGAAGCCATCCATGTTCTTACCACTTGGAAGTCCTCAGCCAAAGAGACCTACTTCCTGTATACCTATGACCTATATATCTTTCTGTTCTGCATCTCACTTCCTTTCTCTACCTAGCTACATCACTTTTGGTCTGCATGTATAGACTTCCAGACCTCCAAGGTTACTGTTGGGATTAAAAGTGTGTGTCATCATGCCTGGCTCTGTTTCCCAGTGTGGCCTTGAACTCACAAAGATCTGGATGGATCTCTGCCTCCCAAATGTTGGGATTAAAGGCAGGTGCTACCATTGCCTGACTTCTATGTTTCATATAGTGACTGGGTTTTTCCTCTGATCCTCAGATAAGATTTATTAGGATGCACAATATTTTGGGGGACACAATATGTCATCACAACTTTTTGAGTAAATAAAATGTATTGCAGTAATATTATAAAAGCTAGGACTGATAAATTGCAACTATTCTGAAATTCTTGAAATAACTGTAAAATAAAGTATTATTTGATAGTGATATATTAATTTACTGTAAATATAGCAAATTAATAAACACATAGTCAAACTTAAAATGCTATCAATTAATTTGTTGTATGTGACTTATAAAATATCTATCCTAAATCAAAGATATGTATTTAAACTTGCATGGAGCACAGATACACAACAATAGACTATAGTACATCTAATTTAACAGACTTCATTGGAGATGGTTACCTTTAATTGTTACTTTGATACAACATAGAATCATCTGAGAACAGAATATCCAAAAAGGATTGTCTACACTAGATTGTTCTGTGGAAATGTCCATGATGTGGGAAGATCCAGCCTGCTATGTGAAGAAACATTCTCTAGGCAGGGGTCCTGAACTATATAAGAACAAAGAAATGCAATTGAGGATAAGTAATCAAGGTACTACATATATACTCATTTCTTTTTGCTCTTGACTGCAGATGTGACTAGGTGTTGGAAAAAAGTGACTAGTCTGCCTTGGCTTCCCTACTGTAAGCTGAAGTGAACATGTTTCTCCCTTAAGTGCCTTTTTGTCAGAGTGTTTCACAGCAACAGAAATGAAAATAGAATAATCAGCCAATTTAAGTGAAATCTTATAAAATAGGATATAATCACAAAATATAACTAAAATAGAAATTGCCAAAATATATCATAACAAGGAAATCTCTAAATATTTTGAAATTAACAAATGTACTTCTCAAGAACACAAAGGCAAAGAATGTAGCTTGAAAGGAAATTAAATAAATATACTTGGATCTAAATGAAATGGAATTAAAGATTATCAAAATACCCACATTTTAGCGAAAGGAGTGTTTAATGGGAAATTTACAGTATTGCATACATATATTAGAAATCAAAGAATATTTAATATTTTCATCTAAATTTCTTTGTAACTCATTAAATTAGAAAAATAACAAATTAACTTTAAAGTAAAAATAAATGAAATAATACATATTAGAATAGAAATTAGTGAAACAAAAAACAATACAATAGGTCCTTAAAGACAAATTCAAATATTTTAATATGATTACTTAAACTGATAAACTCATAGATACATAAGGAAGAGAGAACACAAAAATCATTGATCTGAAAAGTTAATCATTTGACATCTATAATGTTTCTATGGAAATTAAATATGTAAGATAGTATTATGAAGGAATATATGCCCAAAAATTTGATAAGTTAGATGAAATGAACCCATTTCTTGAAAGATACATAGATGAATATGTGAAAAGATAGAACACCTGAATAAGCATATTTTCATGAAAGAAATTAAAATTGTAATAATCTTTTAAACCCAAAGCAACTACCCCAAATACCTCAATAATCAGTTCTACTAAATACTAAAATGGTGGGGCCGGGTGTTGGTGGCGCACGCCTTTAATCCCAGCACTCAGGAGGCAGGTAGATCTCTGTGAGGCTGAGGCCATCCTAGGCTACCAAATGAGTTCCAGAAAAGGTGCAAAGCAACAAAGAGAAACCCTGTCTTGAAAAACAAAACAAACAAAAAAAAGGTGTGATACTAATTCTTTCCAATCAAGCACAGAAAAAAGTTGCTTAATTTCATGAGCCATTGGGCACTACAGATGAAAACAATGAGATACCACTTAATATCTATAAGAATGAACAAATTCCAAAACACTGGCAGCATTAAATGCTGGGGATATTGTGGAACAATATAAGTCCCAATAACAATCACAGGAACACAAAATCCTACACTTTATAAAATTAAACATGCACTTACCACTTTCCCAGTGATTAGACTCTTTCATGTTTACTCAAATGAGTTGAAAATTACAACCTCACAAAACCTACATACAAATGAACATAGCAGCTTCATTCCTATTTTTTTTTCTTTTTGGTTTTTCGAGACAGGGTTTCTCTGTGTAGTTTTGTGCTATTCCTGGAACTCGCTTTAGAGACCAGGATGGCCTGGAACTCAGAGAAATCCGCCTACCTCTGCCTCCCAAGTGCTGGGATTAAAGGCGTGCGCCACCACCGCCTGACTGAAATAATTTTTTAATAACCCAAGGAAAGACATAATTAATTGAAAGCAGCCTATCTGCAAAAGGCTATGTGCTATATAATTTTAATTGCATGACACTCTAGAATAGGCAAAATTAAAAATCTATTAAAAATAAAGTGTTTGGAAGACTGAGGGAAAAAATTCAAGCACTGATAATTTTCAGTGTAATGAAAGTACTTTTATGATACTATACTGGAAGTTATGTTATTAATTTTTTAAAGCATTTAGAATGTAACAAGCAAAAAATCCTAACATGAACTACATATTACCTTTAAAAATAATATATTAACATGTTCTGGCTAGTTTTATGCCATCTTGACACACAAGCTAGAGTCATTGGAGAAGAGGAAGCCTTAGTTGAGAAAATGCCTCCATAAGATCTGGCTATAGACAAGCCTATAGGTCATTTTTTAAATTAGGGATTGATGGGGGAAGGCCCAGCCCACTGTGGATGGTATCATCCTTGGGCTGCTAGTCCTGGGTTCTATAAAATAGCAGGCTGAGCAAGCCAAGGGAACAAGCCAGTTAGCAGCACCCTTCCATGGTCTCTGCATCAGATCCAGCCTCCAGGTTCTTATCCTGTTTGAGTTCCTGCCCTCAGCTGCTCCAACAGCAATGTGAAAGTGTCAGCCAAACAAACCTCAACTCACTTTGGCCATGGTGTTTTGTTGGAATAGAAACTCAATGAAGATGAACATTAGGTACTTTTGTTGGAGCACATATAATATGCTAATGTAATACTTGGAGAAACTGTGTAGGGATGTGATGTGACAGTTTGTAGTGTCTGATCATTTTTGCAAATATTCTATAAACTTGAATGTAGTTGAAAGTTTTCTCTAGTCTTGCCTGGCCCCACATTCCCACATCCGATTATGAAATAATCATTCAGAGGTTTAATATTATTTACAAACTGTATGGCCTATGGCATGCCTCTTGCTAGCTGGTTCTTATACCTTAAATTAACCCATTTCTATTAATCTGCATTTTCCCACATGTTCCATGGCTTTACCAGCCTGCTGGCATGTTGCTCCTTGGGAGGCAGGCTGTCCTCTCTCCCACCTCTCCCTTTCTTCTTCCTGTGTCTCTCTTGGGTTTCCTGCCTGCCTCCAAGCTGCCTTGCCATAAGCCAAAACAACTTATTTATTAACCAATGGAAACAACATACATTCAAAGCATACAGAAAGATGTCCCCCAGGACTTGAAACCACTCTAAAAAATAGTCTGTCAAATAAAGAATCCCCAGTGAATTATCTTTTTTTTTTGGAGCTGAGAACCTAACCCAGGGCCTTGTGCTTGCTAGGCAAGTGCTCTACCACTGAGCTGAATCTCCAACCCCTAAATGTTTTTTTTTTTTTTTTTTGGTTTTTCGAGCACAGTTTCTCTGTGTAGCTGTGTGCCTTTCCTGGAACTTACTCTGTAGTCCAGGCTGGCCTCGAACTCACAGAGATCTGCCTGCTTCTGCCTCCCAAGTGCTGGGATTAAAAGCGTATGCCATCAATTATCTTTTTTGAAGTGTATTATACTGTTCCTGGACAATTCATGAATAAACATGGCTGGCAAATTATTTTTCTTGAATTTTCTCATGTGAAATATTTTCATTACTACAAAAGAAAAAGCCATCTGTCACTAGCAGTTTACTTTGTTCAAGTTGTTTCTATCATGAGTAAGTAAAATATAATACATTAAAATACCCCATGGATGCTGAAAATTCACTAAAATAATTCTAAATCCCTAAAACTAATTTTAAACTCTTTTATGTTTGCAAGTATAGAAACATCCATTAAATATAAAAATATGTATGTGTATGTTAAAAGTATTATTATAGAGATTTTGAAATATATATTGTAATTTGAAAACATTTAAGCACAACAAATACATTTCTTTTAGTCCTATTGTTATAAATATCCCAAATGGTAGTGACAGAAACATTTATCTCATTAAATACGCCTCCTGTATGGCTGATGTATAAGGATATTCAGTCCAAGGCCAGCCTCATTCATGTGATCAATTTTCAGGCCAGCCTGGGCTGCATAATATGACAGCCTTAAAAAAAAATGTGTGTATAGGAAAAAAAAACTGTTTATCATATCTGACCAATTAAGAAATTTGAGAGAAAATATTATACTAAATACAAAAAGTGGGCAGGGAAAGGTTCACAAGGCCTCAATCTTACACCAGGAACTACAGGAAATGAAAGCATGCTAAGAGTAGAAGAACCGTCTTCCCTAGGGAAGAACACAACTATTGGTTATCCAATACCAAATGGTCAGTTCTGAAAATATACATTCAAGTAACAGTATACAGATTGAGCAGGTTGTATTTAGGAATGTGTGTGTGTGTGTGTGTGTGTGTGTGTGTGTGTGTGTGTGTGTGTGTAATAACAATTATTGAAAAACCATGAATTTGAAAGAGCACTGTGAGGGGGTATATTGGAGGGCTTGGAGGGAGAAAAGGAAAGGGACAGATGTTCTAACAATGAAAGAAAAATACATAAAAGCAGAAGGCAAGTGAAGATTAGTGAGTTACAAAATAGTAGAGAGAAACATTTTAAGTTAACTATTTGGAAGTTTTATGTAAAATTTGTAAGAATATAAATAGATGACGCTAGGAAAAGTAAACAATTATTCAACATAGGAAAGATTTAATATTAATTAGGAAATATTTGAAATATTATCACTATATCAAAACAATAAATGATGGTCAATGTAAAGGCTCTACCTACCAGAATTTCACGCAAGAAACTGAACAACTTTTTAGAATCAGAAAATCCCCACCTTGTATTCACTAAGGGACTGATGGGCAAGATGATGTATGGCAACACCACAATAAAGGAGGCAGCTTATGGGAAGTGGACTGTGTCACCTGGATAATTCAATGACCAATAATCAAGCAAAGAAATTTATATGAACTTGAAAAATATCCTAAGCAAGACAAATTGAATGACACATTATACCAAATATGAACAAAGAAGTGACCATTTCCTGAAAATTCTTCCAAATCATACATAAGCATTAGAAATTACTTGTCAGTTTTAATAGATGCAAACAACATATGAGCATATACTGATAAAAATACTAATTGAGACAGTGTACTTACAGAGAAAGAATATCTTCCAAATAATTATAGTACATATAACACATCTGCACATTAATGAAAATTGGGTTGTGTCCAAGGAATAGAATTATGCTGATATGATAGAAAACACAGTTCATTGCAAATGACTGCCATAAAAATGTTGAAAAACATTTGTTCATGTGAAGTGGAAAATTTTTTTGAAGAATTTGAAAATTCTTGAAAACAAATTGTTGATAAAATATTTACTAGACTTTTATTAGGAGGCAATTTTCACTTCAGAAATATACAATGAATATATTAAGAAAGTGAAACATTATACACATTCTGAACATAGTCTGGATTAATTCCTGTATAACTGCAAGTTAACCATTGATAGTCAAGGAAAATGCACAATTAATACTGAAATAGCACAAGTAAATAAAAGTAAAAAAAAGTCAATATAATGAAAATAGGCAATAGTAATAATAATATGATTTTCTAATTATTTAAATAAAAGAAATGATATGCCATCTGGTTCTTTACAGAATTAATGAAAACATACATTGGGGGAAATAATCTCTTTAATAAAAACTGGTACAGGGAAATCTGTATATTCATATGAAGAATACTTAAACTAGATCCCTATTTCACACATTGTGCAAAAATCAACCTCAAATAGGTCAGAGACCTTAATTTAGCACATTAAATCTTGTAATTGCTAGAGAAAATCTTAGAGAAAACGATTAAAGAGATAGCTATTGGAAATATATTTCTGAGAAAAGTCTAAGAGCTATGGAAATAATAGCTTGCATCAATAAAAGAGGATCATAAGATATAAAAATGATTCTAGCAAAAAAAATTACAAGGCTGAAAAGAACACAAAATGGGAGAAAATATTTGCCAGCTATTTATCTATCTAAAAGGGGATTAATATGTCAAATACATAAGAAGTTAGAAAAAATACCCCCAAAGGACAAATAATGAATTTCCCCCAGAGGGAAAACATAATAAATAATACAATAAATAATTAAATAAACATGCTAAATTGATAGACACTCTACAAGAAGATGTAAATAGCAATAAAAAATGTCCTATACTTAGAAGGCTGGAGGGGTGGGAGGAGGGGGATCTGTGATTGGTGTATAGGTTGAATAAAAAAATTTTAGTAATAAAAAAAGGAAATGCAGATCACTATTAAATTTTTAGCTTATTTCACCCTAAACATAATATCTATCATGATGGGAATGAAAATAACAAATTTTGGCAAAAAAAAGAAAAAAATAGCATGGATTGCTGGTGGTAGTTCAAAATAAGTGTAGTCACTGTGGATATCAGAATAGAATTTTCTGAAAAATCTTTCTATGTAGATAGGATATATTTCAGGTATACCTAGGCTGGGTATATATACAAATCAATAAAAGTAAGCATAAAAAATACTCTTAATTTTGTTTGTCATTGCACCTCCTACAATACCATAAGATAAAGAAACAATTTGTGTGTCCATCAAAAAGGAATGGAAAAAAATCTATTGTGGTCTTTTAGAGGAAAATTCACACTATTTTCCTAAAGGAGCATAGAATTTTTAGATTCATATTTAGTACCATATGAATAAATATTGAAAGCAGTATGCTAAGTGAATGAATGCTGTCATGCAAAAAAACCTACATACTGTATAACTTTTTATGCAAAATGTCCAGAGTAGGCAAATCTAAAAAAAGGTAGAGAAGAGTATTGCTTAGGAATAAAGAGAGGCAAATGCATGGCTGCTAATGATTAAAGTTTTTGTAAGAGAGTGGTTAAATAACTTGAAATTGCTATTGGTATGAATATATATCTTTATGCTTAGCAAAAGTAATATCTTTACATTTAGTAAAAACACTTGGCTGTATACTTTTTATATTTGAATAATACAGTATTTTTATGTAAATAAAGCTGTTAAAAATAAAAACCATTATTTTTCTCACACTTTTATAAGTACATTATATTGTTTTATTCATCCATCAAGGAGAAGATTATACAATCTTCAGGAAATTGTATGTAACTAGATATCAACATGTGAAAAAAACAAATCAGACTCAAAATACAAGTACAATATAGTTTCTCTCATGGAGAATTGTGAAAACAATAAAGGAATTGAAAGGAAAGGAATACTGTGAGAAATCCAAGGAAATTGCAAGATAGGGGAGGAATATGATGAAAATACTTCATACTCATGTACAACAACATCAAAATGAAACTCCTTATTTGTATAATTAATATTTGCTGCTAATACTAAAATGAATGCAAACTCACAAGAACAATTTGATAACGTAATTTAGAAAGCTGCTATACTAAATTACCTGCAGGAACGTCAGAAGCTTAGTTAAATAAAATAAATGGCTAATTATAAAATGTAATGGACAATATAACTATTAATACATCAACAATATCCAAAATATATTTAATAGAAATTCAAACATAAAGGTATACATTTGTGAGAGATCTATAAAAACTTCCTGATAGACTGTAAAATAAGTTGTCAAAAGAAATCTATAGTTCGTTCATTATAGGAGAAAAGATTATAAAAATATTAATGACCTTATATTTCTAATTTTTTAAAATATTCTTTCTGTATGAGTGGATTTCTTGCATGTGTGTCTGTGCACCATGTGTGTGCAGTGCCCACAAAATCCAGAAAAGGGTGTCAGACCTCCTGGGACTGGAAAATCAGATGGTTATGAACAGACATGTGCTAGTTGGTGGTGGGACAAACTCATGTCCTCTGGAAGAGCAGCTAGAGCTCTTAACCACTGAGCCATCTCTCCAGCCCCAATTACGTAAAATTAATTACACATCTATTGCCTTTCACATTGCTATGAAAATTAAAACTAAACTCAGCGTGTGGTTTCCCATGACTGAAACTAACCTAGAATAATGAGACAAATAAAAATAGTATTAACAGTAAGAGCAAGGACTCTGTATCTGTATAGAACTAGAGCCTGTGTTTGAGTCACCCTGAAGGGAGAAATCGCTATAGGAAAATTTAAAATTTGGCCTGTTTTTTCTAATGGTCAATATGGAGGGCAGTGCATTTGAAAGTAACATCTGAAAGCAGTGGAAATTCACTGCTAGGAATTTTGAACATATTCTTATATCTGACATCAGAAGATTTAGCTATAACTGTTAAATTAAGGAGTTCTCCCCTCATCTCGAATTTCATAATACCTCACAGTCCCCTATGCTACCTTCACCTTGACTCAAAATCATAGAACTAGCAGATAAAACATTGGAGACAGTCTCAAGGATTAAAATTTTCCGTTTGAATGTCCAGGCTCAAAAAGATATAAGCAATGTGGCTGGATATCTTCAAATAATCAAGATAAGTATTAATTTAATTCTGGAAAGGTGGTACAGGCCTGTCATTCTAGAACTCAAGAAATAGGCAGTTGGATTGTTAATGCTAGGCCACTCTCAGCAACATAAATTTTCCAGGGCAGTCTGAGCTACAGAGTGATATTGATTCCCCACAAACAAAAACAAAAGACATTATGTTTTTGTTTTTGTTTTTGTTTTGTTTGTTTTTTTTGTTTTGTTTTTTGGTTTTTCAAGACAGGGTTTGTCTATGTAGCTTTGCGCCTTTCCTGGAAATCACTTGGTAGCCTTGAACTCACAGAGATCCAGCTGACTCTGCCTCCCAAGTGCTGGGATTAAAGGCGTGGGCCACCACTGCCCAGCAAGACATAATCTTCGATCAGGAAAAAAAATGAAAGACATTGGGCATGATGGCATATGGGGACACTGAAGTAGGAAAGTCACAAATTCTCATTAGTTCTAGGGCAATCTGAAACACATAGAGACAATAATCAAAGATAAAAGAGTGAAGAAAAGAAAGTGAAGTGGTTTGAGAAAAGGGGGTGGGGGAAGGGGAGAGGAAGTGAAGGAAAGGAAAGGAAAAAAGGAAAGGAAAGGAAAGGAAAGGAAAGGAAAGGAAAGGAAAGGAAAGGAAAGGGGAAAGGGAAGGGAAGGGAAGGGAAGGGAAGGGAAGGGAAGGGAAGGGAAGGGAAGGGAAGGAAGGAAAGGAAAGGGGAAAGGAAAGGGGAAAGGAAAGGAAAGGAAAGGAAAGGAAAGGAAAGGAAAGGAAAGGAAAGGAAAGGAAGGGGAAAGCCCAAGGACGAGAAAGGAGAATTGAGAGAGAAGAGAGTAAATAGCTGGCTAGGAGATGTGGACTACAGGAGTAGGAGGAGGGTGTTGAATCACAATAAATATTCAGTGTTCCATGTACAAAATAGCATAGGTATCATAGAGCCCTTTCAATGCTTTATGGTGAAGTCATGAATAAGGATCCTATGCTCCAAATTGCTCCATTTTATTTTCTTCTCAGGATTCTGGTGGATATTAGGTTTTTGTCTGCAGACCCACTGGCTCACGTCAAGATATCCAAAAACCCTAGGCAAAATCAACATGAACTGATTTTATTTATCTGGGGAATTCATTCTCCTGGAACAAAAAAGGACAAGAACAGTTCCTCCAATGGAGTTCTATTTGAAGAACAAGGGGCATGGAGCGGGGACAGGGAGTTGGAAGTGGAGGACCCTAACTTCCAGATAACTCGGTTAACGGTCCAGTCAGGATAGGCCGTGTTCAGCTTTGTGTAGGCACCTCCTGTCAGGTGAGAGAATCTCCCCTGGTGTTGTAGCAGGGAGAGGGAAGGCTTCCTGAGTTCCTATGACAACCAGAAGCCTGTTGTGAATTCCCTAAACTATAGCCCACCGTTGCCCATGACAAGGAAGCCAGCCACATAGGCCTGCTCTGGTTTCCAATGTTCCGGACATGGTGGTTATGCCGAGGTGCCGGTCACTTTCCTCATGTTTCTCAGTGAGTGAAGGTCTCATTAAGAGAAGGAGGATTAAGGGACAAAAGGGGAAATATAGGAGTTATGGATTTATAAGGAGGAGGCCAGCCATGAAAACTAGGGCCAGTCGTGAAAACTGGAAGGGTTGAGCCATACTGTATGGAAGAGTGGATACACAGAATTGTTCCTTTGTATGGTGGCTTAGGCAGGCCTAAAGACCAAGATGCTACTTCACTTTGTCCTTTGAAGAACACGGAGGTGGGAGAATTATGGAGTGTATTTTAAGATCTTCACAGTGAGGAGATCCATTAAAGAAACGTGGGGCTTTGCAAAAACATAGGCATATTTGGTGTCTGCTAAAGGGCGTCAGGGGTGAATATTTGCTTAATTTATTCCCATGTCTTACTAGCAAAGATTGTAGTGTTAAGTTTATAGAGGCAGACGAAAGTGGGGATCCAGACTTAATTAAAAATGTACAGGACAGTTCTGAATGTAAACAAGGAGGATCGTGAAATGTATCAAATGGGTCTCTAGTGAAGTTTTTCTCTCACTAGGAATATATAAACTGGGGTGCATTACAGTGGTCTAATAGACTCTGATTTCCTCCACAGGTTTCTTAAGAACTGATTGACCAGGAGAAACAGGGCACTGTGAGTACCCAAAAAGATGCCCCGAGAACAGCAGCAGAGGGGGCATTCATTCATTAAAGGGAAGTTTCTCACTACCCAGTGATGGTATGGCACTCATAGTGTTATTCTATTCCATCCAGATACCTGCCTTTTCAGCGCTCCTGCCTGCTGCCTCCAAGACAACTCACCATGCCAAGGGGCAACAAGAGCAAGTGCCGCTCCCGGCCAAAAGGCAGCAGACTCGGGGGAAGAGACAGAATCTCCAGGGTACTCAGCCTCTTGGCCAGGGAGATGCCCCCAGCTCCCCTGATGTCTGCACTCCTTAGGGGTCGCAGGAGGCTGCATCCCATGGCTCTCCTGAGTTAGACGAACCCTGCTCAGTCTATGATGTTGGTACTGAGGGTTCTGTTACAGGTGCTGATAAGAGAAATGCTGTTAGTGCTGAGGGCCCTGCTGTTGCAGATGCTGATGAGAGAGATGTCTGTGCCTCCCAGATAGCAGCTGCCATTCTGGCTACATGCAGAGATCCTCTGACCAAGAAGGCCAATGTATTGATCGAGTTCTTACTGGAGAAATTTAAGGTGAAAAACCCCTTCACCCAGACAGATATCCTGAGGGTGATCAACAGGAAGTACAAGGTGCACTTCACTGAGATCCTCAGGAGAGTCTCTGTGCACTTGGAGTTGGTCTTTGGCCTCGAGTTAAAGGAAGTTGGTCCTAGTTCTCACTCCTACATGCTTGTGGGCAAGCTGGGTCTCTCCACTGAGGGAAATCTGAGTAACAATAGTGGGTTGCCCAAGACAGGGCTCTTGATGACCATCTTGGGTGTGATCTTCATGAAGAGGAGCTGTGCCTCTGAGGAATATGTTTGGGAATGCCTGAAAATAGTGGGGATATATCCTGGGAAGAGTCATGTAATTTTTGGGGTGCCTCGGGAGTTTATCACCAAAGATTTGGTATCAGAAAATTATTTGGAATACAGCCAGGTTCCTGGCAGTGACCCTCCAAGCTATGAGTTCAGGTGGGGTCCCAGAGTCTATGTTGAAACCACCAAGATGAAAGTCCTGGAAGTTGTACCTAAGATCAATAATACTTCCCCAAGTTTCTTCACTAGTACATATGAAGAGGCTATGCTTGATGAGGCTAATAGAGCAGCAAGGAGAGTTACATCTGTGCCTGGCAATACTGTTGATGTCAGGGATGTTAGGGCTCATTGCAGATGCATGGCTCACAGATCCTCCCACATTTAATTGGGTTTCAGATACAGTTTTCACTGTGTTAAAGAGTAGTCAGTCTTCTAAGTAATGGAATGTCTTATGGGCTTGAAATAATAAAGTTTATATCTTATTGTTCTGTAATACATGAAAAAATATTTGTATTTTCCTTTGGTATTTTGCAAATGTTCCTTTAATTGAGGATTAGCTTGTTTCATAATCTGCATTTTAACATTGTGCCTGACATATTTATTGGTGTTTTCCATGTTTAAGACTAAAAGTTTGGCTATTTTCAAAGAAACTGGTAAATTTTTAAAACATTAATGTGGTATTGGAACAGTAATTTTCCTGGAAACGTGGAATTGCTTGATTAAACAGAAGTGACAAGGGGAATTTTAACTGGTTGTATTTTGCTTTTTCTTGTAATGCTAACTGAAATAAACTTGGATATGATTACTCAAAATGTATTAGGAAATAAATTGTAATAAATACCACAAACAAATAAAAGGGGTCAAGGACATCACAAGAAAACCCACAGAATCAACTAACCTGGGTTCATAAGAACTCACAGAGTCTGAACCAACAACCAGGGAGCCTGCATGGAACTGAACTAAGGCCTCTACAAACATGTGATAGTTGTGTAGCTTGGTCTATTTGTGGAACTCCTAACAATGGGAGCAGGGGCTGTCTCTCAGGCTTTGGCTGGCTCTTGTGAACCTATTCCTCATACTGGATTGCCTTGCCTAGCCTTAACACAAGAGGTGCTTAGTCTTATGGCAATATTATATGCCATCCTTTGTTGATACCCATGTTAGGCCTGCCCCTTTCTGAACAGAAACAGAGGAGTGGATGGAGGTGGTGTGGAGGGTCAGTGGGGGAGGATGGGAGGCTAGGAGGTAAGGATACTGAGGTCCAGATATAAAATAAATCCTCCTACTCCCTTGCTATCCATGGCAAGGAAGAGAGCTATCACTTGGATCAAGAGAGGTGGAGCACTGTACCTGTCCTTCATTGGTTACAGCACATGGGAGAATAGGCCCTGCATCCCTCCTGGACAGTACACTAGAGCTGATTCTGTTGGCAGTGATGCAGATGAGCCTACCCTGAGGGCATGAGAGTAGGAGAGCTGCCCCTGCTTCTACTTCTCTGCTATGAGATGGCATGGGCTAGGGAAAGATACCCTTCCCCTATCCCTTGCTCCCTGTTTTAAGTGAGAGAGCTGGCCCCTGGATCACTTAGAGTGGGAGAACTAGCCCTGCCCCTCAACAGCTACAGCATACAGGAGAGCAGTGGACCCTGAAACTCACCAGGGTACCACACCAAAGCTAATCCTGCTGTCAGGTGTGCAGGTGAGCCAGCCCTGAGGGTGTGAGAATAGGAAAACTGTCCCTGCCCACAACTCTCCTATACTCCTACAGCAATTGGGAGAGAGGAACCTGCCCCTTGCCTGGGCAAAACACTGGAGCTAGCCCTGGTGGCATGAGATGAGTGAGCTGGACCCGAGGGCCTCAGAGCAAGAGAATAGGCTGCATTAGATGGGCAGGCTGAGGCAGTGATAGAGAGTATTAGAGGGTAGGGGTTTGGGGGTATGGTGTTACAATGTGGGGAAAGCTGGCAGGCTGACGAATCCAGCTGACACTCAGGCCCAGAACTATGAACTGTTAGAGCATGAGAAGGGGTTGAACCTACAGATCCAAAACTGCAGGATCTCTATGACACAGGACAAATGTGGGAAGTCCAGATGACAGGAGCCCCAGTGAAAGCCCATTGTTGATTGGTGAAGACAATGAATACTTGCAAATGACAATGAAAAGACTAAAAGGTGTAATGTGTGTGTTACCAAGCCACACTACAGCTTCCACAAGGAGTTTTTTTTTTTTTTTTTTAATCTTCCTCTTCTTTCTTACTCTGCTTTTGTTTTGCTTGTTGGTTTGTTGTTTTTTGTTTTTGTTTTGTTTTTTCTTTTAAATTTTGTTTTGCTTTGGTGGGGATGTTGCAAGGGTGGAGGCCTGAGGATGCAGGGTGGGGGTGGGGGGTTGGGATTAGGATGCATAATATGAAAACCACAAAGAATCAATAAAAGTTAATAAAATAAAAAAGACAGTACAACAGATTAAAAATAAAGTAACTAAATAAAAAGCTAATTGAGAAATGGACCTGGAACTAAACAAAATTTAAATAATTAATGAGGAAGGACACCAAGGTAAGGGGCCAGGTAAGATTTACTAAGGAATTAGATCAATAAGGTACACTCACAACACAGAACAAGCTAGATGCTGCTGCTGATCCAGCTGTCTTGTCCTGATATTCTGTCCAAGGGTGATGGGAACCAAACTGCAAGCCATGCTTCTCTGCCAACACTTGCTTCTGTTCTGACCACCCAAGAGAGTCATGACCTCTGCCCTACAGTTTTTAAGGTGTCATATATCCCCCGAGCAGACCACATTCATAAGGGTAAAACAATCCATCTAATTGGTCATTGGGCCAAATAGTGGAATTCCTACAATAAATCCTGATGACTATTTTAAATTATTCAATGTCTTTAGCCATCAGGGAAATGAAAATTAAAACAACTTTGAAATTTCATCTAACCCCAGTCAGATTGTTCAAGATTTTTTTTTTAAATGTTGTTGAGGATATTGAAAAGTGAGGATACTCATTCAATTTCTAAGGTACAAACTGACTCCACTATGGAAATCACAAAACAGCTAGAAATAGATTATTATAAGATCCAGCTATATCAATCCTGGGTATATATATTCAAAGGACTCTACATTTTAATAGAGAGATAACTTGCTCATGTATGTTCATTGTTCTCTAGTCATAATAGTCAGAAAATAGAAATAGCCTAGATTTCTATCAACTGATGAATATAAAATAAAAACGCAGTACATATATACAATGGGATTTTATTCATCTATAAATGAAAAGAAAAATTAATTTGAAATTTAAAAATTTTCAGGTAAACTGGAGCTAGAAATAAGCATTCTGAGTAAGGTAACCCAGAACCAGAATGGCAAATACCATATGTTCTCTCTTAAATGTGGATGCTAGCTTTCAATCTCAAGTGTGTTTCTTTAAATTGACATGTGCATAGAAGTCAGAAAACTAGGAATGGATTATGTAGGGGATATGAAGAGAGGGGGATAGAACACAGGTGGTATAAAAGGAGAAAAGTGAATACTGGAACAGGAAAGGGGAAATGGGGTGGGGATGAGAGGGCAGATAGAGAAGGGAGTGTGGAGAGGGATAATGATAATTAACACTAAAGGCCTTTGACAAAGCGATATGGAAACCTCCTCTGTAGAAACTTCTTAAAATATAGTTATATGCATCTATAAATACAGTTTACCTGAAGTTACCAGCAAAAGAGGCACAATGCTTTTCCAGACAACAAATAAACTGCTTAGTGCCATGCATACAGTACCACGTTGTTAATCAATATATTCATGAAGACCTCTGCAAACATAACAGACTACTGTGATTGTTCTTGGTTGCCCTCCAGAACTTGGTGTTAAGACCATGAAGACATCACATACATATATCATAGTCCAAGGAGGAATCAAGCTGGCAATGACTTGGAAGTTTCATCTCTATTTCAGAGATCTCAGAAAGAGCTGGAAAATGGTATAAATGCTACTAAGGGACAAAAACCAAACCAAACAAAAACATTAACAGTCTTTCCTGACTGTAAATCCTATGAACTAAAGTAATGACTAGCATGGCAAGATATGCCCACTGGTTTACTAGTGGCATGAATGATATGGGGCTAATCCATCACTTTCTATCTGAATTTAAAGCTCAGTCTACAGGACTGAACTCATCCCAGGTTCCTATAAATGGACCAAGAACCCTTAACTGGGTAGGTGATTAGTGTTGTTGGAATCTTAAATGGTCTTATAATACAAAGTCCAGTACCAGATATTGGAGTAAAAGCTGAAAGATCAGAGAAGCAGAGCAAGCCACAGCCAACCTCACCTTGCCAACTCCTCAGCCAATCCTTTTTCCTTAGACTGAAAGCCTATCATTCTTCACTCAAAAGGGTCTCAGCTGAACTGCTTTAGTTCCTGTTTCCTCATGCCTTATATACCTTTCTCTTCCACGCTGTCACTTCCTGTGATTAAAGGCATGTATGCTTCTCAGTACTTGGATTAAAGGTGTATGCCACCACTGCCTGGCTCTGTTTCAAGTGTGGCCTTGAATTTGAAAAGATCAGATCCAAGAATACCTTAATTTTCATCACAGAGCCTTCATCTAGTATCTGATGGAAGCAGATGCAGAGATCCACAACCAAGCACCAGGCTGACCTCCGGGAGTCCAGTTGAAGAAGGGAAGAGGGATTATATGAACAAGCCGGGAGTTGACAGGGGAGATCATGATGGGGAAATCTACAGAGGCAACTGAACCAAACCCATAGGAACTCATGAACATGAGACTGATAGCTGTGGAACCTTCATGGGACTGGACTAGACCCTAAGCATACAGAAGAGAGCTGTGTAGCTGGGTATGTTTGAGGGGCCCGTGGCAGTGTGATCAGGACCTATCCCCAGTGCATGAGCTGGCTTTCTGGATTCCATTACCTGAAGTCAGACACTTTGCTCACCCTTGATGCAATGGGGAAGGGCTTGGTCCTGCCTCAGCTGGATGCCAGGCTTAGCTGTCTCCCCATGGGAGAACTTACCCTTTTGGAGGAGGGGATGTGGGTGGGTAGGGGGAGGGGAAGGGGGGAACGGGATGAGGGATGAGAGAGGGATCTGTTGTCGGTATGTAAAATGAATAAAAAAAGAAAAATGGTTGGAGGGATAGGGGTATAATTGCACATCAGGAAATGGTGGGTAGATTTGATAAAACTGTCTTTGTTAAGATTTCCATTGCTGCAAAGAAACACCATGATCTCTACAACTCAGAAATGAAAATATTTAATTAGGATTGGCTTAAAGTTCAGAAGTTTAGTCCAATATCATCATGATGGGAAGCATGGTAACATACCAGCAGACAAGATGCTGGGGAGGTAGCTGACAGTTCTACATCTGGATCTGCAGACAGCAGGAAGAGAGTGTGAGCCACTGTGTCTGGCTTGAGCTTCTGAACCCTCAAAGCCTACCTTAGTGACACACTTCCTCCAACAAGACCATACCTACTCCAACAAGACCACTGGTCCTAATAATGTCACTCCCTATGAGTGTGTGAGGCCTGTTTTCTTTTTCTTCCTTCCTTCCTTCCTTCCTTCCTTCCTTCCTTCCTTCCTTCCTTCCTTCCTTCCTTCTTTCTTATTAAGAAATTTTTATTCATTTTGCATACCAACCACTGATCCCCTCCTCTCCCTCCTTCCAACCTCCAGCCTTTCCCCCAATTCCACCTCAATTCCTACCTCCTCCAAGGCAAAGACTCCCATGGGGAGTAAGCAGAGCCTGATACACTCAGTTGAGGCAGGCCCAAGCACATCTCTCTGCACCAAGGCTGTGTATAGTGTCCCACAATAGGCAGTGGGCTCCAAAAAGCCAGCTCATGCCCTAGGAATGGGTCCTGATCCCATTGCCAGGGGGTCCTTTAGGCAGATTAAGCTACATAACTGTCTCAACTATGCAGAAGTCATAGTCTAATCCTATGGATTCTTTCTTTCTTTTTTTTAAGATTTATTTATTTATTATGTATACACTCTTATGTCTGCATAAATGCCTGCAGGCCAGAAGAGAGCATCAGGTCTCATTACAGATGATTGTGAGCCACAATGTGGTTGCTGGGAATTGAACTCAGGACCTCTGAAAGAGCAGCCACTGCTCTTAACCACTGAGCCATCTCTCCATCCCATGGGCTCTTTTCTTTCAAACCAAAACATATGCATGCAAGAATTTCTCAAATAGTAGAAAAAGCATAAAACAATAAACCAAATTAAAATAAAAATAATTATAAGAAGATAACATAAAGTTGGGAGTTGAGATGGGGGTCCTGCGGAGGAGTTTGAGGAACAAGAGATGTGAATACAATAAAGATATATTGCATAACATACAAAATTTTGCTCTACAAAAGCTTCTCAGTTTTAACAGGTCCCATTGATTGATTGTTTCTCTCAGTGTCTGTGCTACTGGTGTTATATTTAGAAAGTGATCTCCAGTACCAATGCTTTCAAGGGTACATCCTACTTTCTCTTCTATCAGGTTCAGAGTAACTGGATTTATGTTGAGGTCTTTGATCCACTTGGACTTAAGTTTTGTGCATAGTAACAGACATGGATCTATTTGCAGCCTTCTGCACATGGACATCCAGTTATGCCAGCACCATTTGTTGAAGATGCTTTCTCTCTTCCATTGTACATCTTTGTCAAAAATGGTATGTTCATAGGTGTGCGGCTTAATGTCAGGGTCTTCAATTCGATTCCATTGGTCCACATGTCAGTTTTTATGCCAGTACCAAGCTGTTTTTATTACAGTAGCTCTATAGTAGAGCTTGAGGTCAGGGATCGTGATGCTTCCAGAGGTTGTTTTATTGTACAGGATTCTTTTGGCTATCCTGGGTTTTTTGTTTTTCCATATGAAGTTGAGTATTATTCTTTCCAGATCTGTGAAGAATTGTGTTAGTACACGAGCTGGCTCTTTGGAACCTGGGGCTTACACAGGGACACTTTGCTCATCCTGGAAGGAGGGGACTGGAGCTGCCTGTACTGAATCCACCAGGTTGAATTGAATCCCCAGGGGAGTCTTGGCCCTGGAGGAGATGGGAATGGAGGGGAGGGGCTGGGGGGAAGGTGGGGGTGGGGGGGGAGGGGGGAGGACAGGGGAACCTGGCTGATGTATAAAATTAAAACACATAATAAAAAATTTAAAAAATACCCCAAATTTCAAAGAATAAATAAAATAAATTAATAGAGCCATATTCTGTTCTATTAAAGGAAATTTTCCATCAGGTTACTTAGAGTATAGTTTGTCAAGCAATAAGAGAGGGCTTCATACTGAAGTAATGATGAAAGGAATGAAAAAGAATAATTTGAACCCAAAGCACTAAGTACAGAGGATGTTGGTCTTTATCTCAAAACAGCAACATTGTTTTGCCTACAGCCAAAGAAGAACAAAGGAATTAAATATCATTGCCTAATATATAAGCACTGGTTTTATTAGATGAGTAGCACATTGCCTACTCTATGCCCTCAGATTTATTAATTTTTTTTTTTTTCCGTGACAGGGTTTCTCTGTGTAGCTTTGCACCTTTCCTGGATCTCGCTCTGTAGACCAGGCTGGCCTAGAACTCACAAAGATCCACCTGCCTCTGCCTCCCGAGTGCTGGGATTAAAGGCGTGTACCATCACTGTCCAGCAGATTTATTCTTTAAAACATTTGGCAACTAAATTCTGTAAGGGAAGGTGGTTACTATGTTGGGTAAAAATCATCTCAGTATTAACTTATGTTATCTAAAAATTCAATTTTTTGTAAACTTTTTGGATGTTCTACGTACATTGTACTGAAATCTTACATGTGGGGATTTATGAGAAATTTATTCCCTTTACACATAAACAACTTGAAATTTTCTCAAGTTCATAAAACTGTTACCTGACAGATACTGGCTCCGAATTTCTCTCAGAAAAAACCTTTGCATTTCTCCAAGCCTGAAGCCAACCCTGCATCACTCATTTTTTTGTTCATTACATCAAAATGTATTTCTGGTGATAAATACTGATTTGGAATATAGGGCCTAAGGAATGAGCAATAAAAATATTAAATGTGAATAAAGAGAGAGATTGAGGCAAGAGGACTGTGTTAGAGGTTCACACCAGTCTAGACTGCTTAACAAGGCTCAACCTAAGAGAAAAGACAGGGAAACTGCTTGATATTACCATTGCCAACACAATCAGTACCAGTAAACTTCAACCAACTAGGAGCTGGAATATTGGAAGTTGCCGCCTCTTCCCTTTAGAAAGTATGTGTACTTGCATGGAAGTTACATGAGAGACCAAGTCTGGCTGGTGAAGGGAAGATATAGATCACCATGCTTTGTATGTGACAACTTAACTCCTGTGTTGGGATCTCTGCTTAGTACTTCAGGTTTCCATCATATCCCTCTCCAGATAGTTCTGTCCTTTGCAAAGTATACAGAGAGATCAAGGTTTGGAGTGATGTGGCATTTTCCTAGAAAATGAATAAGAAATAAAACAACAATGACCTCTTAATAAATGAAGGCATATTGATCCCAGAGAATGTCTGCCAGACTATTAGGCTATCCCATTACTCAATATCCAGGGTTCTGAATGGCATAAGAACTGTGTTCTACATAGGGGTGATCTGAAATTCTGAAGTATCATTCTGTAATTACCTTGTTTTATTATTTCACTCATTTATAAAATCAAAACATTGGAAATTTTGAATAGAATGAGAGTATCCAGATGTCATGTGTGTATATGGTGGAATAGACCAAGCAGGACTGATTACTGGGAAGTAAATTACAGTTAGACAGGAACAAGAAGCTCTGGTGTGATCTTACATGGTAGGATGATTATAGTAACAATGATCAGCTGCAATTTGAAAAAGCTGTAAGAAATTATTTTAAATTATTTCACCATAAATAAATATACTTAATCAGTTTTAAACTTTAGATGTATGCATAGTCAGAAACATCACATTACTCCCTTAATATATACATTGTTTATTTTTTGTATTAAGTTAAAAATAAATTTAATAGTAAGTATATTAGCTGCTTTTTATTGCTATGATAAAACAGCATAACCAAAAGCAACATAAGAAAGAGTTTCTTTTGGCCTATGTTTCCAAACTAATAAGAGTTAATCAGGGAGAGATACATGACAGCAAATATCGGATACCATGGCAGGAGCAGGAAGCCCAGAAATATCTCCATCAACAAGCAGGAGACAGAGAAGGCAAACTGGAAGTGGGGGGTAAGGGGAAGACTCTCAAAGCCTGCCTCTAGTGATAAACTTCCTGTAGGAAAGTGCACCTTTGCATAACCTACCCAAACAGGTTCACCAATGTGACATTCTCTGAATTTTTTGTGGTAGTATAAATAAATTTAAAAAAATTGGTTTGACAGGGAGCCTGCCTTGGACTGACCTAGGCTCTCTATACATATGTGACAGTTGTGTAGCTTGGTCCTCTTGTGGGACTCCTGAAAATGGGAGTAGGGACTGTCTCTAATGCTTTGGCTGGCTCTTGCAATCCAGCCTAAATACAAGGGGAGGTGCTTAGTCTTGCTGCAATGTGATATGGCATGTTGATACCCATGGCAGGCCTGCCCCTTTCTGAACACAGAGGAGGAGTGGATTAGGGGGGCAGGAAGTGAGGGAAGGAAATGGGAGAAGAGGTAGGAAAAACTACAGTCAGGATGTAAAATAAATAAGTAAAAAATATTGGTTTGAGGTTTTGAGACAAAACAAAAAGCAAACGAACAAAAAAACAGGTGTCTTTTGTTTTAATACGAACAAACAGAGAATGTCGATACTCTGAAGATCTAAGAAGTACAGAGTTCAATCTTATGTTCACTGAGACACCTTGGGCAAGGCTGCCAAGTTGACTTGGGAAAGAGGAGCTATAAGAAAGTGAAGGATGTGACTAGAGAGGAAGACATTTAGGAATCAAAGAAAGGATTCATTCCCTGGTAATAATTATGGTAAGGATTCTGAGTAAGTCTGTAGGTAATTCTTTACCTTTAGAAACTGAGAGGACCACTTATGTGGTCTTTATACTTCCACCCCTGTTGGGAAGTATCAGAATTCCTGAGCACTAGTGACATGATGTGACATATTTTCTCCTATTGTGACATAAGGGAAGTTAGAACTTGGTCTAAGTGTCACTGTGGCCTACTACTTCATCTTAGGAATACTGCCAGGTTAGGTTTGTTGAGAGGAGACTGAATATATCCTGACAATTGGGAGAATCATGTGTTCATAACAGTGAGTATTTCACAGAATCTATCCCTTATTCTCAGCCTCTGGAGAGATAGGACAGAAATAGTCAGTGAATAACCTCTTATTACCTCAGGCTTGGGGAGGTAGGGGTAGTGTTCTCTAGACCACAGGATAGAGAGTATTAAAAATGAGACTGGCCCCGTACCAGACATGAAAGGAATGACTGAGGCGACCATCTACACTAGCTAAATAGATGGCATAACAGATAATCTAGTCTTGCTCTAGAATTTTCTCTTGAAAACTCAGAGCAGGATTGTGAAGCTCTAACCCCCACTACTTACTATAGCAAGTAATATGAGGTGAGATCATTAAACTGGGTGTTCAGCCACAATTAAAATGAGAATGTAGGTGTCTTCTAGATCTGTGTGGTCATGTAGTTGCCCTGAGAAAGTTCTGGTTAACTGTCTTTCTGTATGCTGTGAATATATATGTTGTTCCCATTGGTTAATAAATAAATGGCTTTGGCCTATGGCAAGACGGCTTAGAGGCAGGTGGGAAATCCAAGTAGAGACTGTGGGGGGCCATTCCCTCACCCCCGCATTTACCAAGACTGCTGTTGAGTGTCAGGAAATATTAGAAGGATAGAGGGGAGAGAAACAGATAGAAAATACAGGATAGCCTTGAGAGAGCCTGAAACCTAGTCCACCAGGCCTCAACTGTCTCTGCCCTAGGGTATTTAAAGGAATGTCAAGGGGTGGAGCAAAAGACCTCCAACCAGCACAACCAAGTACAGACCATCTCAGATACCTGTACTCAGGCCTGTGGTCCAATCCTCTTTATGCAGACTTGTTGGGTAAAGCCACTAGGAAATCTGAAAATGGACTCCAACAAGGGAAAGGAAAGAGAAAGGTAGGGTCGGGAGAGATGTCAGCCTGCTACCCACGGTACAATATGCCAGCAGAATGGTAAGCCACGAAACACGTGGCAAAACATAGATTAATAGAAATGGATTAATTTAAGATATAAGAGCTAGCTAGCAAGAGACCTTCCATAGACCATACAGTTTGTACATAATATAAGCCTCTGAATAATTATTGTGTAAGTGGCCATGGGTCCGTGGGGGCTGGACAGGACTAGAGAAACCATCTGACTACAGTCAACCCAGACCCAGAGTGTCTAAGATAGAAATTCTCATTTCCTGAGCTAGCACTACAGAGTTCTGCATAGGAGTGACAAACTGAAAAGCCCCTTTGCTTTCCTTGTCTTGGTATCTAAGGAGATTTTTTTTTCTGTCAACAACAGAAGAGTGAATGGTTCCCATGTTCTATCACCAGCTCATGTGTGAGGCAGTGATTATAGACAGCAGATTAATTTGTATTATTTTTCAGGTTTCTGAGTACATCAGGTTGATGGGAAGAAAAGGAACACAATGGATTTCTTAAGATCTACCACAAAACTGCTATG
This sequence comes from Onychomys torridus, assembly GCF_903995425.1. Taxonomy (NCBI): domain Eukaryota; kingdom Metazoa; phylum Chordata; class Mammalia; order Rodentia; family Cricetidae; genus Onychomys; species Onychomys torridus. The sequence goes on along the minus strand of NC_050466.1, from coordinate 81,182,434 downwards.
GTAGAATTTGCATGCTGAAGATCTATACATCCTATCTCTCATCTATCAGACAACTCATCCCTTGTCCTCTTACCTATACTCCTACCAACTTCCTCTGACTGCAGGCACTATGCCTAGGGGTCAAAAGAATAAGCATCGCAAACGTATGAAAAATAAAAAACGCAATCATGAGAAACATCATCATGAAATAGATAATTCTCAGAATCACAAGGGAGCCCTGGATAGTGCAGCAGTGGAAGAAAAGCCTTCCTGCTCCTCCTCTTCTGTGCTTGGGGAAATTTCTGAGAAGTCACCTGCTTCTGAATCAAGTAGTGCTACTATTGAGTGCCCTTCCTGTGCACCTTTACCTGTCACTACTAGCAATGATGATACAGAATTTGATGAGGGTGAATACTGCCATGATGCGGGACACTCACTTCATTCAGAATATCAACCTTGCCATGATAATCCATGCAAAGATTGTCTAGATATGTACGTGGCTTTTGTAGAGCAGTGCGTACTCTACAAATTTAAAATGAAACAACCCATTACTAGAGAAGATTTACTAAATGTTATTGGCCCAGACTACCAGTTCAGATTTCAGGAGATATTTAAGAGAGCTTTTGAGCACATTGAAATTATGTTTGCAGTTGACGTGGTAGAAACTGACTCAACTAATCACTTATACGACCTAGTCAGCAAGATACAACTCCCCAACAAAGGAAGGGTTTGTGCTGGCAGGGGTTTACCAAAAACTTTTCTTCTTATGACTCTTCTGTCTCTGATTTTGGTGAAGGGTAAATCTGTTGCTGAGAAAGAGGTCTGGAAATACCTGAATACGATGCAAGTGTACCCAGGGAGGAAGCATTTCATCTATAGAGAGCCCAGGAAGCTCATCACTAAAGATTTTGTGAAACTCGAGTACCTGAAGTATCAGCAGATACCAAATAGTGATCCTCCACAATATGAGTTCCTTTGGGGTCCAAAAGCTTACAATGAAACTATCAAGACAAAAGTCCTAGAATTTATTCGTAAACTCAGTGACATTGAACCCAGTCAGTTCTTCACACAACATGCAGAAACAGTGAGAGAAGAAACTGGAGCCAATCCTGGCACTAATGCCAGGCCAAAACCATCACCATGTCCAGAGGGTTCTGAAACCTCAGTAAATTATGAGCCTTTATCTTCAGACAAGTAAACACAACATCACAATTGATGTTTTCTTTGAAGCAAGAAAGAAAATAATAAGGAACAAGAGAATGAAAAATCAATTAATAAAGAATGGCCAATGAGAATTTTTGCTTATCTGTTTTAGTCTTTTGTTACATAAAAATAAATGTTTTATATATTGATAGGTTTAAGTTATTAAATATGTAGGAGGCATTAAGTCTTATGAAATTAGTTTTTTTAATCAGTATATTTCTTAAGCCAACTGTCAACTGTATATCTCTTTGGGACACTGAGGAGCACATCTAGTTTCTGACCATAGCCTTTTAGAATCCAGATATTACAAATTAGGAGAAAAATGTTTAGATATCTGTCTATAAATTGCAAGGGAATGGGAAGACATAGTGAGAAGAAAGTCAAATTTCTTAAGGCAAGGCAGTTTGAATTTTGGAAAATTTTAAGGCAAAAAATATTATGTAATTTGAATTATGCTACATGGTGGACTATGTGAGGCTGTTGGGACTAGTTAACAGAGGCCAAACTTTGGACTATGTATCCCAATGTTGAGAGAGAATACCCTTAAATGGAAAACTAAACTGCAAGAAACCTATAATCAAGGTCCAATATTATGCACTACCTTGACATTGAGGAAAGCAGTACAATATCAAATGATCTATGAGACAGTTCCCATCTAGACTCTAATTTTAGAAAAAAAACCATTTACAGAACAAACAATTTCTGCAAAGGAACTGGGGCATCTTCTTTTTCCTAAGTTTTGAACTTATTTAGCTTACTATCAAACTAGAGAAAATGCAACTCACTATATTGAAAAGGCATTCTAATTAAGACTTATTGAGTATAGTTTGAAAAATTCAAATGACTGGGCACATTGTTGTAAGAAAGAAAAGAATGAAGATAACATAGAGTTCGGATAGATAGGTGAGATGTACTGAAGGATTTGTACTGAAGGATGAAAAAATATGCAATTTGTCCCATGAAATGTGTATCAATTAGGTGAAGATACATCAGTGATTCCGTTTATGTATCCCAGAAGCACAAACATGGCTGTTGGATGGATACAAGCACCATCTTATTTGATGGTATAAGTGACTTACAAACTTAGTCTGAGGATAGAGCAACCCCCCAGGTCCCCAAAAATTAAGAGCACAATGCTCTATGGGTAATTAAACAAAGACTTTTCAAGGATTCTTAAGTCAGTTATGGGGGAATTTTCCATTTCTGGAGATTTGTGTGACTTGGTGCCTGAACCATCAATATGGAGCCAGACTTGTTGGCCAGATCTTTTTTTTTTATTTTATAATATTTATTTTTACATATCAGCCACAGATTCCTTTGTCTTCCCTCCTCCCATCCCCCAGCCTTCCCTCCCAATGTTCCCCTCATTCCCACCTCTTCCATGGCAAGGTCTCCCCTGGAGATTCAGCTTGGCTTGGTAGATTCAGCTGAGGTAGGTCCAGTCCCCTCCTCCATACACCAAAACTGAGCAAAGTGTCTCAGCATAGGCAAAAGGTACCAGAAAGCCAGCTCATGCAATAAGGACAGGACCTGGTCCCACTGCCTGGGGACCTCCTAAACAATTCAAGCTAATCAACTGTCTCACTTATCCAGAGGGCCTGATCCAGTTGGAGGCTCCTCAGCTATTGGTTCATACTTTATGTGTTTCCACTAGTTTGGTGATTTGTCCCTGTCCTTTTTCCAATTATGGTCTAAATATCTCTTGCTCATATAATCCCTCCTCTCTCTCACCAATTGAACTCCTGGAGGTCCACTCAGGGCTTGGCTGTGGATCTTTGCATTTGCTTCCATCAGTCACTGGATGAGAGTTCTATAATGATAGGTAGGATGTTTGGCCATCCTATCACCAGAGTAGGTCAGTTCTGACATTCTCTCCAACATTGCCAGTAGGCTATTGTGGAGGTACCTTTGTGGATTTCTGGGGACATCTCTAGCATTTTGCTTCTTCCTATTCCCATGGGGTCTACATTTATCATAGTATCTCTTTCCTTGTTCTCCCACTCTGTTCCTGATAAAGCTGGAACCTCCCGGTCCCGTAAGCTCTCTTTCCCACAACCCTTGCCCTCCATAACTCCCCCACCATGTCCAGGTTGTTCATGTAGATCTCATCCATTTCTCTGTCATCAAGTGATCCCTATGTATTTCTTAGGGTCCTCTTTATTAGGTAGCCTCCCTGGATTTGTGAGTTGCAGTCTGCTTATCCTTTGCTTTATATCTAGTATCCACTTATGAGTGAGTACATACCATGTTTGTTTTTCTGAGTCTGGATTACCTCACTCAGGATGATTTTTTTTTCTAGTTCCATCCATTTGCCTGCAAACCTCATGATGTCATTGTTTTTCTCTGCTGAGTAGAACTCCATTGTGTATATATGCCACATTTTATTTATCCATTCTTCAGTTGAAGGGAATCTAGGTTGTTTCCAGTTTCTGGTTATTATAAATAATGCTGCTATGAACATAGTTGAGCATGTCCTTGTGGTATGTCTGAACATTCCTTGGGTATATGCCAAAGAGTGGTATAGCTGGGTATTGAGGGAGATTAATTCCCAATTCTCTAAGAAAGCACCATATTGATTTCCAAAGTGGTTGTACAAGTTTACATTCCCACCAACAATGTAGGAGTGTTCTCCTTTTTCCACATCCTCTCCATCATAAGCTGTCTTCAGTGTTTCTGATTTTAGCCATTCTGATGGGTGTAAGATGGTATCTCAGAGTTCTATTGACTTGCATTTCCCTGATGATTAAGGATGTTGAGCAATTCCTTAAATGTGTTTCAGCCACTTGAGGTTCTTCTGTTGAGAATTCTCTGTTTAGTTCTGTAGCCTATTTTTTAATTGGACTGTTGGGCATTTTGATGTCTAATTTCTTGAGTTCTTTATATATTCTGGATATCAGCCCTCTGTCAGATATAGGATTAGTGAAGATCTTTTCTGATTCTGTAGGTTGTCATTTTGTCTTATTGACCATGTCCTTTGCCTGGCAAAAGCTTCTCAGTTTCAAGATGTCCCATTTATTAATTGTTTCTCTCAATGTCTGTGCTATTGCTGTTATATTTAAGAAGTGATCTCCAGTGCCAATGCGTTCAAGACTACTTCCTACTTTCTCTTCTATCAGGTTCAGAGTAACTGGATTTATGTTGAGGTCTTGATCCACTTGGACTTGAGTTTTGCGCATGGCTACAGATATGGATCTATTTGCAGCCTTCTATATGTTGACATCCAGGTATGCCAGCATCATTTGTTGAAGATGCTTTCTTTTTTTTTTCTATTGTACAGTATTGGCTTCTTTGTCAAATATTGTATGTTCATAGGTGTGTGGCTTAATGTCAGGGTCTTCAGTTCCATTCCATTGGTCTACATGTTGGTTTTTATGACAGTAAGGAGCTGTTTTTATTACTGTAGCTGTATAGTAGAACTTGAAGTCAGGGATTGTGATGCCTCCAGAGGTTTTTTTTTATTGTACAGGATTCTTTTGGCTATCCTGGGTTTTTTGTTTTTCCATATGAAGTTGAGTATTATTCTTTCCAGGTCTTTGAAGAGCTGTGTTGGGATTTTGATGGGGATTGCATTGAATCTGTAGATTGCTTTTGGTAAGATTGCCATTTTACTATGTAAATCTTGCCTATCCATGAGCATGGGAGATCTTTCATTTTCTGACATCTTCTTCAATTTCTTTTTTCAGGGACTTAAATTTCTTTTCATACAGGTCCTTCACTTGCTTAGTTAGAGTTAACTCAAGGTATTTTATATTGTTTGTGGCTATTGTAAAGGGTGATGTATCTCTGATTTCCTTCTCAGCCTGTTTGCCTATTGTATATAGGTGGGCTACTGATTTTTTTTAGTTAATCTTGTATACTGCTTCATTGCTGAAGGTGTTTATAAGCTGTATGAATTACTTGGTAAAATTTTTGGGGTCATTTATGGAGACTATCATATCATCTGCAAATAGTGAAAGCTTGATTCTTCCTTTCCAATTTGTATCTCCTTGATCTCCTTATGTTTTCTTATTGCTCTGGCTAGAACTTCAAGTACTATATTGAATAAGAATGGGGAGAGGGGACAGCCTTGTCTTGTTCCTGATTTTAGTGGAGTCACTTTGAGTTTCTCTTCATTTACTTTGATGTTGGCTGTTGGCTTCCTGTAAATTGCCTTTATTATGCTTAGGTATGTTCCCTTCATTCCTGATCTCTCCAAGAACTTTATCGTGAAGGGGTGTTGGATTTTGTCAAAGGCCTTTTCAGCATCTAGTGAGATCATCATGTGGGTTTTTTTTTCATTCAGTTTGTTTATATGGTGTAATAGATTGACCGCCTTTTGTATGTTGATCTACCCTTGCATCCCTGGGATGAAGCCTATTTGATCATGGTGGATAATTGTTTTGATGTGTTCTTTGAGTCTGTTTGCCAGTATTTTATTGAGTATTTTTGCATCAATGTTCATGAGGGAGATTGGTCTATAGTTCTCTTTCTTTGTTGCATCTTTGTTTGGCTTGGGAATCAGGGTAATTGTAGCCTCATAGTAGGAGTTTGGTAATATTCCTTCTGTTTCCATTGCATGGAACAATTTAAAGAGTATTGGTATTAACTCTTTTTTGAAGATCTGGTAGAATTCTGCTCTGATACCATCTGGTTCTGGGCTTTATGTTGGTTGGGAGACTTTTAATGACTGATTATATTTCCTTAGGGATTATTGGTCTACTTAAATAGTTTATCTGGTCTTGATTTAAGTTAGGTATGTGGTACATATCCAGAAAATTATCCATCTCTTTTAGATTTTCCAGTTTTGTGGAGTGCAGGTTTCTGAAGTATGACCTGATGATTCTCTGTATTTCCTCAATGTTAGCTGTTATGTCTCCCTTTTCATTTCTGATTTTGCTAATTTGAATTCTCTCTCTCTCTCTCTCTCTCTCTCTCTCTCTCTCTGCCTTTTGGTGAGTTTGGCTAAGGGCTTGTCTATCTTGTTGATTTTCTCAAAAAACCAACTATTTTTCATTGATTCCTTGTATTGTTCTCTTTGTTTCTATTTTATTGATTTCCACTATCAATTTGATTATTTCCTGGCATCTGTTTCTCCTGGGTAAGTTTGCTTCTTCTTGTTCTAGAGCTTTCAGTTGTGCTGTTAAGTCACTAGTGTGAGATTTCTCCAACTTCTTTATGTGAGGATTCAGAGCTGTCAATTTTCCTCTTAGCACTGCTTTCATAGTATCCCATAAGTTTGCATTTGTGGTATATTCATTTTCATTGATCTCTAGGAAGTCTTTAATTTCTTTCTTCATTTCTTCCTTGACCCATTGGTGATTCAGTTTAGCATTATTAAGTTTCCATGAGATTGTAGGCTTTCTGTAATTGCTGTTGTTGAAGAAGTCTAACTTTAAACCATGGTGGTCTAATAGAACACAGTAGGTTATTACAATTATTTTATAACTGTTGAGATTTGTTTTGTGGCCATGTATGTGATAGATGCTAGAGAAGGTTCCATGGGGTGCTGAGAAGAAGGTATATTCTTTTTTGTTCAGATGGAATGTTCTGTAGATATCGATTAAATCCATTTGAGTCATAACATCAGTCCATTATTTCTCTGCTAAGTTTCAATTTGACAGATCTGTCCAGAGGTGAAAGTGGGGTGTTGAAGTCTCCCACTATTAATGTGTGGGTTTTTAAATGTGATTTAAGCTTTAATAATGTTTCTTTTACATATGTGTCTGCCCTTGTGTTTGGGGCTTAAATGTTCAGAATTGAAACTTTGCTTGGTAAAATGGTCCTTCAGGTTCCTCCTTCTCAGAGGAAACTGCCAGACATTCTACAGGACACAGAGAAAAGTGACTGAGAGACTCTAGACTTGTGGGCTCAAGACAGATGCTCCAACTTTACAGAAAAACTTTGGATGACTCTCCAGGCTACCAGCTGTCTCTGTCTACTCTCACAAGACTCCTGAGAGTTCCTTGTATCTTTCTCCCATTTCTCAGGTAATATTGTATCCTTTTGAGGTCTTTGATGTAGTTGAAGACTAGATAGTTATAATTTCCTTAGTTATGATAAAAGATAAGTTAGATATAAAACCTTAAACTCACAAATAAAGGATAGAGAAAATATCTTCTTTAATTTTGTCAAATACTAATAGACTAGATATTATAAATAGATGTTGTAACTGCAATTCTTGCTTCATAATTGTTTTGTTATATTTAATTTTACTATGTTAAAGTTAAAAATCCTCCTTTAAAAAAAAACAGAAAAGGGAAAATGCTGTGGGATGTTCTGTATGCTGTGAATACATGTTGTTATGATTGATTGATAAATAAAACACTAATTGGACAGTAGCCAGCCAGGAATTATAGTGCATGTGGGACAAGGGAGAAAAAAATGCTGAAGAAAAGAATGCTGAGTCTGAAGACGTTGCCAGCCATCACAAGAAAAAATCATGATGTAAGATACCAGTAAGCCAGGAGCCACATGTCAAAGTATAGATGTATAGAAATAGGTTCATTTAAGATATAAAAACAGACACCAAGAAGCCTACCATGGCCGTACAGTTAATAAGTAATATAAATCTTTGTGTGTTTACTTGGGGGACACAAGTCAGAGAGATTTGTTCCAACTGCTAGCAGGCTGGGACACAAAAACAACTTCAGCTACAGAACAGTGAATAGAATCAAACAATTTTTTTTAAGTTTGAGATGAAAATAGGATGTTGCAATGGATTCTAATTAAATCCAAGAGCATCATTATAGAAGATTTTAATAAACTAAGTTAGGGCTAGAATCCTAGCAATCACCAAACACAAAAGTATTCTGATGGAAGAAATAGAAGAGAGGATCCCAAAATAAATGCACATACTTACAGAGAGCTGGTTTCCAATAGATGCTTCAAACACATATATTAGTTCAAATAAATCAGTCTCTTTAAAAAATGGTACTAATATTACATATTATTCTATAGAATAACTAAACTAGATCTCTCCCTCTCATCCTGAATAAAAAAAATCAGCTCAAAATGGAACACCTTATTCTAAAACCTGGAATTCTGAAATTGCTAGAGGAAAAGAGGTAATGTAATTCATGCTATGGGTATTTGCAAAGATTTTCTGCACAGGCTTCCAATAGCACAGGAAATAATGCCAAGATTTAAAAAAAATAGGATTACGTGAAATTAGGAAACTTCTGCACAACAAAAGAAATAATCACCCATATGAAAAGAGTGTGCGCTGAATGAGAAAAATCTTTGCTAGTGTATATTAGACATTAATTTTTATTCTCGAGATATAAAGAAATGTAAAAATTAATTAATCAGTACAAAACAAATCACCCAATAAATAAATAAACCAATGAACTGAAGAGTAGGTTCTCAAGAGTAGGAATTCAAGTGACCAATAAATGCTTTAAAAAGTATTCAATATACTATGTTATATAAATTTGACTTAAAACTATGTTGAGATTCCATCTCTCCCCAGTCAGAATGATGATCACCAAGATATCAAATGAGAATAAATGGTGACAAAAATGTAGAGAAATACTGATTTTCTTTCTGTTGAGAATGTCAAATTATACAGCAAATATAGAAAGAAGTTTCCCTAAATATGAAAATAAAACTGCCAAATTACCCTGCACTCCTGGGTATATAATCAAAATACTCTAAGTTAACATTCCAGAGATATGCATGCACATTCATATTTATTGCAACATTATTTACAGTAGCCAGGAAATGCTACTAGTCCACATCCATCAGCAAATAGCCAAAGAAATGTGATATATATATATATATATATATATATATATATATATATATATATATATACACCCATGGGAAAATGAAATAATGATATTTGAAAGAATATTGAGACAAGTGGCTATCAGAATGGCAAGTTAAATAAGCCAGACTCAGAAAGATGAAAACTACACTTGTTTTCTCTTACATAAAGCCTCTAGTTTAAATTAAGTTCACATTATATATGTCTATTTATATGTGTGTATGTGTTTGTATGTTTAAGTAATAAACATAAAAAGGGGACTGTGATAATGTAGGGAAAGGTCTTAAGGGAGAGGGAGTGAGGAAAAATATGGAAATGGATGGCACAGCCATAATTTATGGGAATGGCAAAAGTTATAAGGCCAACACAGTTGCGTGACAAAGATCCAGCAAAGCTGAGTCACATGATGGCCACCTTGCCACATTTGGTTTTTATTTCCAACTGTTGCATACTTGGGGGACTTTTACTATTTGTACAATTTGGTGATATTGGATTGATCGAAAATTTCTTATGAATAATTTGTTCATTCTCCCAGTAGTATTCCTTCTAAGCTTCTGCAGGAAAGTCCTGAACATACTACCCATTCCACTTTTGGGGAGAAATCCTTATTTACTTGAAGGTCTTCCTTACATCTTAGAGGTTGTGACACTAATAAAGAAGCCAGAGTTCTCTTCATGAGGGTATGAAACATTCTTAAAAAATCTGTCCCTATTCTTACTCAGGAACAAGATATTCAAAAGAAAGTAAACTTTAAAAGGTCAACAAGATTTGGTGGGCTAGAGGAGTTTGCTACAGATCAGATTCCAAGCCTCTTCCCACTATACACTCAGGCAATTACATGGCATATGCAGCAACAACGTTAGATTAGCTGATGTTACCTCTGCCCTACACAGAGTCTTGTATTGATGGGCAAAAAATGGAGTGGATAAATGATGAAAGTATGAGATGTCAGAAACTTGGTTTCCTAGAAAAGTTAGCACATGTAGAGTCCCTGTGCTGTCTTATGACCAAAGAACAACAAAATGCCAGGATTAGACCTATAAACAAATCCCATATAGATATAAAATACAAACATTGTATTATGCCAGAATTTGAATAACACTTGCAACAGCTTTGGTCTGAGGATTTTTCTTTTGCTCTCTGACTAGTAAAAGTTAATAATACACTGCTTGGGACATGGAAATATGCTGGGGTGGCTTGAAGATTTTGTTTTGGTTTAGTGTCCTTATAGCCAAGAACAGGCTATCTATCATATGCCTCTAGATTCTTAAAAATTGAGTTATAGATTTCAGTAAAAATGGTTATAAATGATAACTGTTTATCAATGATGTCAAAACTTGAGGAAAAACTATTGGAAATAACTCTGTCAGGTCATACTTTATTAATGATGACTAAAATATGAGCTAAAGGAAGAGAAACACATGTCCAGAAACAAAAATGATATGGTTTATGTTTTGAAACAACATGAATCTATTCCTGATTACTAAATTCTGAGTAAATAAATAAGCAGTCTGTCTGCTAGTCAGTCAGGCTGCAGGATACTATCTACCACCATGGCTTGGCTCATCTCTGTCCCTTGCAAACTCCTTAAATCCTCTGCTGGGACTTGTTGTCAGGGATGGCTCTTGGCAAATGGAATATGTCATGTGAATGCAGAAAAGGCTCTATTTATTGTCAAAGGGCACCAACTAAAAGTAGGTAAGGAGGGTGAGGGTTGTAGGGATGAATTAAAACAGCATAGTGAAATCTATTACTTTGAATGCTAACTTAAACATAAAAAGAAAAAAATCCAGACACAGAAAGATAATATTGCAGGTTTATTTTCATACATGGAACTTAAAATTATATATATGAAAGCAGAAAAATACATATAAGCTGAAAGAAGAAGGATTACTAGGGACTAAATATTGACTTGAACAGGTAACGTTGAAAGATGAGAGACAAGGGTTAAAACAGACAATATATTTTCATGATCAATGCACTATGTATATACATAGAAAAATATTACATTGGTTCTCATTAATGTGTACCATATATATATATATATATATATATATATATATATAATTATCTTCATTAATTCATCTTAAACTATATATATAGTCTTTCTCTTTCTCTTTCTCTTTCTCTCTCTCTCTCTCTCTCACACACACACACACACACTCACACACACACACACACACACACACACACACACACTCACACACACTGTTTTGTTTTTCAAGACAGGATTTCTCTGTGTACCCCTGGCTGTCCTGGAACTTGCTTTGTAGACTAATATGGCCTGAAACTCAGAAATCTGCCTATCTTTGCCTCCCAAGTGCTGGGATTAAAGGCATGTGCTTCATCACCTGACTTAAACAGTAATTGTTAATTGGTCCAAAATAGGTCTTATTTTGTTGATTCATAATTTGAAAAGTCAAAATATGTTGAATACTATTAATCCCCTGTTTAAATCAAATCTGTTCTCAGTATTTGGAACAGAATTAATAACTTCTGATAGTTGCTAAATAAACTCAGTGTAATGACATTTGATTATGCTTGATGTTATTGAATTGAATCATTCTCTTGGAATTGGTTACACATGGATATTTATGTTAATTTCTTTCAACAAGTAGATAAATACATCAGTACATGTCCTTCCAAGTCACATAATTGAAAGAGTTCTATGTAGAACAAATATTTAAAATTTCATAACAATAAAAATACATAGAGCTGGGCGGTGGTGGCGCACGCCTGTAATCCCAGCACTTGGGAGGATCCTAAAAATATAAAAAAGATTGATGAACTTCCAATTTCATCATTGCTCAATTGTATTCAATATAATAAAGAAGTATGAGTAACAGCAAAATATTCAAAAAGCTTAAGAAAATCATAGAGAAATTAAAAATAAGTTTTGTTTTTAATTTAATCTTATTATTTTTAATTTATTTTTATTAAAATCCTACACTAAGCAATCTATCATCTATCAATTTAGAAACAAAATATGAACTTGTAAATCAATTTCACCTCTTTTGGTAATAAATGGTTTTGACATGCCAAAGAAATTCCTTTTGATGGATGGCAATTCCTTTGTTCATTTAAATTGCATTATTAAAACACAAATTTCATCTGATACACATTTTGTTTTACTGCTTTCAAAACTTTTATTACTGTCATAGGAAATAATGTTTAGGTACTAATTAGTCTCTAAATTGCTCAGTTAAATTGACATCTGTAACACATTTAAATACTAAATACTAAATTAAAATATCAAAATCCCCTCTAAGACATGAGAAATAGGTATGTGAACTCAATTTTTAAAACTTAATCAGTGAAAAAATGTAAATATGTTAACATCATCAAAATGCTGATGTTTTTTGGATTACCAAGAATAACTAAAATGTATGAATTATCATATAGTGTATAACAAACATCTAGGGAGCAGTGTTAACCAAGCATTTACATTTGTTAAATTTCCAAATAGATTTTGGAATATGAATATATATATATATTAGTATATATATATTAGTATATATATTAGAGTTTGCTTACCAAATAACCATTTTTATTTCAGTTAAGATTTCCAATAGAGTGTTAAAGTCAGTAAACCTGTATACATTTTCTGACTTTTTTTAGGTGACTTAATTTTCTATTTTACTTTAGAGGGTCTTGAGTTTTTTAATAGATGGAACACAGTCACCATCAATATTATGCTGGATATTTTTTCCTTCTGTTTTGGCTGCTACTGAAGGTTGAACCTAGGGACTGCACATAAGCTAAGCAAGTATTTTGCCACGGAGCTACATCCTTAGCTCTTTTTTCCCTATTACAATGCTTTTGTGAGTACTAGATATGATGGTTTAGCAAATATACTATAATGATGGCTATGAGTGATCATGCTACAAATTAATCAAACACATGTTCCTTTTCTTATTGTGGAGAACATGGGAGGAAATAACTGTCAATCATCCATGCAACATTTTTGTGAACAAAGGAATGTAAGCAGAAGATCAAAAGTGGAATGTACCAAACCCCCAAGGCACATTTCAGTTTATTTTTACATCCCACAGTAACAATGTTTTTCCTTCAGTGAAGCACAATCTACATCATCCCAGTTACTTGTTCATATGTAGCTAAAACAACCTTGTAAGAATTGCATGCTTATTGTTATTGACATTCTAGTATCCGTGTAGTTTTGCTCTCTCTTTTTAAAAAATTTTATTATTATTTATGATTGCTATGCCTAGCTTAGGCTTGTTTCTGGCTTGATCTTTTACCTTAACCTGTTTCTCTTTAGCTACCTTTTTCCTTGGGATTTTTTACTTTTCTTTCTTTCTGTATATCTTACTTTCGTTGCTTCTCCTATCTTGCTGGTCGATGCCTGGCTTCTGACCCTGGGTATATCCCTCTCCTCCTGTTCTCTTTCCTTCCTCTTCTTCTAGAACCTAGAATTCTCCTATTTATTTTTCCCTATCAGCCATGCCTATCCTTTTCTGCCTAGCTATTGGCTGTTCAGGTTCTTATTAGTAGACCAATCGGGTGCCTCAGACAGGCAAGGTGAAATGAATGCAAAACATCTTTATATAATCAACCACACATCCTTACACTGTCAAACAAACAGCATAAACAAATGTAACATACCATTACACAGTTAAAAGTAATATTCCACAGAATAAAAATGTAGCACATCTTTGCCCAGTTAAAAATAATATTCCACACTTCCTAGTTTTTTGTCTAAAAAGAAAGGGTTTTGACTTCAACATAGTAAAGCTATATATAACAAGAACAATTATCAAGTAAGGATTACATTTACAATATCCAGTACAATTGCATTTGGCAAATTGGGAATATCATTCTGCTATCTATTCTATCTTGATGAGTCTAAAGCTCTGTACCTAATTTATCTTCTATCATAACTAAGGAAAACTGTAACTATGTCTATTTAGTCTTCAACTCCATCAGTACCCCAGAAGCATATATTATTACCTAAGTAAACAGTAAGTGCACTGCAAGCCACTTCCAAAATTATAGAAATGACAGTTGTCTGACTTTCTTGACAGTCACTCCAAGTTCCTCTTCAACATTGGGGCATCCAGTAACATCCAGAAGTTAATGTGTAATTTTTAAGGAGTACTCAAAATGAATAGAAATACTTTATTTTAGCAGTCTTTTAAATTGTTTCCTGCTTTATTTGGCTCTCCTCATCCATTTTTTCCTTTCCTCCAATATTATCATGAGTGTGATCCCCCTTTCACTACCTGCTAGATGACTAATGTACAATAGTCTAAAGCCTCGCTTGTTCTGGATAAGTAATCATACATGCCATTGTACATAATATGATTTATTTTTGGTACTCCTGATGTTATAATGATTGTGCCACATTATATAGGCATGCTCGCATTTTGTCTTTTACCTACACAATAATATCTCATTAAAATCACACAATTTAACTGATAAATTTGGCCTCCTGATACAAGCCTTTAATCCCAGTACTTGGAAGGAAGAGTGAGGCTGATCTATATGAGTTCAGTATCTGCGGCTTGGTCTAAAAAAATGAGTTTCAAGGAAAGCAGGGTTAAATAGTGACACTCTTTCTAAAACAAAACAAAATAAAAACCACAGACATAACAAAAACACAAAAACAAAACAAAGCAACAAAAATAAAACCACCACCCATTATGAGATTACTACTTCTTAGGCACTATCAATACTTACTTTTATTGTAGGCTGTGTGATAGTTCATCGCTACTATGACTTTGATACTTTCACATGTATATTGGAGATGTCTATTTACATGTTTTGTATCATATGCATTTTCATATCAATTTGTTAGTATATTTCCTATTTTATAGAAATTAAGCAGATGTTGTGAATCTTTTACTTATAGTCCAACCTGTGGATTGATTTATGGCATATTTTGGCATATTTGATATTTGATATTTGAAAATGTCTTTATCTTTCCTCTGATAGCTTTTTGGCTTCTGCCTCTATACAAATTTATTATTTGTATGTATTATTATTATATATTATTTGTATTTATTATTATTATTTCTTATTTCCCATTGCTTATTATTATTATCATTATTATCCCATTACATAAGATTTTTCAAGATGTTTTGATGATTTTTCATTTTAACATTTATATTTATTAAATATCTGGAATCCATGTTAATTTATTACAATGGGAGGATACCAACTTTTTTCCTAGTGTACTATAGATTATGTCTCCTTTATTTGGTAATATTCAAATTCCTTTTACTTGCCACGTTGTCTATTATAATCCTAAGTAATTTTATGCATTTCTATATTTGTTATCTATTAACATCTCTGTATTTGTCTACATTGTATGATACATGATCTAATTGAATACCCACTATTTAGCTCCATTCCATTAGAAGTATTTGCTTGTTGAAAGAACAGAAATTCTTAATCTCAAATTGCTGCTTGAAATACAGTGGAAGATTATCTAAATTAAAAACTGCTATATAAGTGCTATAGCTATGGCTATATAAACTGGGTCTGGTGACATAACATTGATAAAGGTCCTTTCCATCAGACAGAATAGATAAGAAACTTATTTTTTAAATTAGCATCATTCTTTTGATAAGAAGTTCAACATCTTAGTGTGCTTTAATCCATCACTTATTTAATGTTTCCTTATTGTAGTTGTTGTTTACTTCCAAGTTGTGGCTTTGGCAATACTATTCACTGGCTGATATTCTCAGTACAAGATGTTACTTCATTTGTTTTCAATGTTGATAAATTTTGCTTGACATTCTTTGTACATGTTGTGGGAAAGTTTGAGTAAGTGTATGTATCACACTGCTTCCATGCACTTTGCTCACATGATTTGACTAAAATCAGAATTCTCTGGTGATGCTAATGAATACATCTGTCAGATTGTTTGCATGAGTCATCAAGCTCAATGCTTAATTAATGCAAACAGTATTAGGTCCAGCCTATGTTGTTTGCTCCCAGGGTCCACAGAAGAGTATACCAACCAGCTGAGGATTCTAATCTGAGGGATATTCAATGAATCCATGCCCACTGAGTTCTTTAGTCCATTCACTTTATTCTTCTATGGCGATTCTATCTACACAGTTTCTTTTCTGCTCTCTTATTAGATCCTCTCGGTCCCTCCTGCTCCCGGTCCCTCCTGCTCTCAGTCCCTCCTGCTCTCAGGCCCTCCTGCTCTCAGTCCCTCCTGCTCTCGGTCCCTCCTGCTCTCGGTCCCTCCTGCTCTCAGGCCCTCCTGCTCTCGGTCCCTCCTGCTCCCGGTCCCTCCTGCTCTCGGTCCCTCCTGCTCTCAGGCCCTTCTGCTGTTCTCTCATCATTCTACCTAGTTCTTTCCATCTATGTCCTCATCTTTGTTCTTCTCCATCAATTCTCTCCAGTGCTCTCAGAGAACCAGTATATATACCCACTCAATAATTCTTTGGTAAAGCAATGAGAGGCTTGAAGTTTTCAGGGTCACAGAGAGAGGTGATAAGGACCCACACATAAAGTAATTGTCATATTCCAATTACAACCGAAAAGGGGAGTGACTAAAGGGGAGTAAACTAAAGGCTAAGATCAATTATGGAATTTATGTGCTAGGTAGAAATGGCTAGGTAAAATGTTAGGGGTCAATAAGTCACAAGAAAGTAAATTGTCTTTGGCGCCACTTTTCCCACTCATCCTAGCTGCAGCTGCTTTCTGATAGGGAGGGGAACAAATGTTAGATGGCTAAGCAACCTATGTCAGAATGTGTAGTGTTTGGTTAGTAAAAGCACTTTCATTCAGAGTAATTGCTGAGGTGAAAATCTAGGATGTAATTGTTAGTGGTTCAAGGACAAAACTGCACATAGATAATCGTTAGCTCATCTCACTCACAGATAAAGAAAAGAACCACTAACAAATGATTTAAAATTACTATGAAAACTTCTTATTTTGATTACTGACAGAAAAGATACTCTATATTTATTTTCCTGTAACTTTTTTATTGAAAAATTTTCATGCAATATATTCTGATCATGTTTTCCCCTCCCCAAACTCCTCCCAGTTCTTCACAATTTACTGACCCACCCAATTGCATACCCTTTCTTTCTATCTCTCTTTAGGAAATAAATGGGGAAACAACATCAAACTAAACAAAGCATTATAATATTAAAACCCACAAAGAACCAATTGTCTGTTCCATGAAAAGTATTATGTATCCTTTGTTGTTAATTTTGTTTTCCCTGAATTATTAGATTAATTGGTAGGAAACCATAATCTTGACAGTATTGACTATCTATTCATGAACACACTGTCACTGTCTATTCACTTATAAAAGTTGTTTTTAATATTATTGTTTTTTAATTATTTTCATAAATCCATCAAATAACATTTCTCAGAATAATTTCTTTAAAAGAGTAATGCTTTTGTAAATTGTACCAGATGACTAGGTGATTTCAAATTTAGTATAAAACTGGAAATATTATTATTTATTTGGATGTTTAATATAGTAAAATATTAGAACATTTCATTTTTTTGTGTTTTATTTCTTTCATGTACACATTTAATATTTTATGTTTGTGTTATTATCTCAATTATTAAATACAAAATAACTTTTATTACAATGGTTTATATTATTATATAAAACTGAAGCCCATATACAAAACTATAACTCAGTATAACAGATCACATTCTAAGTGTACATTGAAACATATTTTTTACCATGAACACTTTCATATATTCAATAATAAAATCTTGATTAAGTAATTTAAGCTTTACAGAAGTGATTACTAAGCTCTGATTATGTGATGTTATTAAATTTCATGTGAAAAGATTGTATTTTCATCCTTTCCCCCCCTCTGTCCCTCTTTCTTTCCTTCTCTCCCTCTTTTCCTCCTTCCTCCCTTCTTTCATTCCCTGTCTTCTTCCCTTCTTCTTACTTTGAAAAATATTTGCTTTTGCAATCTAAAGCCTATACAACAAATGCATCCACAAAAAGCACTATGTTCTCTGACATTTTTCCTGAGCAGTTTTGGCCTAGGTATATTCTTGCCTAGCATCCTCACCCAGCTGTGGACTCTGTGGATTAGGCTTTGTTTCACATAGTTCTACTACTATTTTATGTTGATTCCTAAATCTGAAATCAAAACAGTACCTTCTGTTATTTTATGTTAACCTTCAAACAAATGTTAAAATTATTGTGTTTATGAAAAAAGCAAATTCCACTGATTTTATAGTAGGAACGTGCTTTTGCATTCAGCAATGAATCTCAATCTAGGAATAATTTCTAGACAAAAATATGAAAATAAATAAGTAAAATACTGTAATATTTTATCAGAATGCATTAAAGCCTCTTATAGACAATCAGTATTTTAGAAATATTATTTATTTTAATTGTATGTGTATGTGTGAGTACTTGTATGTCCTGCATGCATGTCTAATGATCATGGAGGCCAGAGGAAGGTATTGAATCCCTTGGAACAGGAGTTACACATGATTATGAACTTCGTGATGTGAGTGCCCAGGTCTTCAATAAGAATAGCAAGCCCTTGTAACTGCTGAACTTTCTCTCCTGAATGCTGCCACAAAATATGCAGAATAATTTTAATATTTTATTCCACTTTTGGTGTTCCAGTGTGTTTGATCACATTAATTCAGAAAAACTGCCCAATTTCATAATTCAAAAACCTTAAAAGAGTTCCTTAAGTTTACCAATGTTTATAAGCAATAACTTACATTTTATATGTTATTTCAATCCAATCCAATACTAAATATCCCATTTTTATTTTCTCTGCTAATTTAAATTTTTAAATGCATATACAGTTACTTATTAAAAATTCAGGAATTAAACAATTATGAAAATGTAACAGACAAAATGAAACAGAACTAAAGGAATATACATTTAAGTACAATAATGAAATTAAAAAAATCAAGATAAATTGTGAAAAAATAATGAAATTAACACTAACTAGGACTTAGTGACACCTGTATCAGGTCAGAGCATAAATACAGAAATATATATGTCAGCATAAAAGTACACAAGTGTATATGATTATGGGCAGTGAGAATTCTCTGCACCCATTCACATTGTTTTAGAAGAAGTAAATAAACAGAAGAAGCACTGGAGCAGAGGTGAATATAAACAGAATGGGAGAAAATCCTTTGTAAGAAGAAGTCTGATTCTCTAGAATGATCAGAAAAGAAAGCTTTCATTACAGTTATACACCAATGTAGTAAAAGAAATCTTTGTAAATAAATATGAAAGGACATTTTCCCTGCATCAATGGCAAGAGTAAAATAAAAGTGATAAAAACTACACTTTCCTAATAGTAAAATTTAGCAGAATACACATATCAGATGAAGAAGAAAATGTGAAAATTCATACATTGAACATAACTAATGTTCAGTATTCAAGTCAAGTAGTACATCCTATAATTTCTAACAATGAAAACTTACTAAATGGAGCTTAAATTTTTTGAAATAACAAAGTCAATACAGAAGATATCCAGGAATCAATGAAAAATATTTTTATATGCATTTTCTATATATTTCTGTCTTATATAAGATCTAAGATCTAAGACATATATATATACATTATGTATATGTATTTATATATAGTCACAAAGATAACATATAATAAACTTGTAAAAAATAAAAAATGTGTACATACACAAATATTTATATATTAAAGCCTATATACTATGTATAGTAATATATTTGAATATATGTATGTACCAATTTTATGTTTCCAATTATGTTCATGAATTTAGAGTAAATACATTATATACATAGATAATATAAATATATTCCAAAGAACATATGAAAATGCATTTTTGCATACAATACAAATACTATTAACAAAAATTAATTAATAGCAATGCTCTCAAAATAGTTACATTAAAGAAAAATTTATCTGTAATTTGGAATACTTCTACATTAACTATGAATATGTACTGCCAATAAACTTTTGAAAAACATCACGTAATAAAGGTGAATAAAAAATCAATATCCTTAACCAATTCAGCTTATCAATTTATTTATCTCATGCATTTATTATTTACTTACTTTCTTATTTATTTATTTGAGACACAGTATTTGTTTTTAGCCTACACTGCCCCAGAAATCTAGTGCTGGGCTTATAGGTACACACTACCACATCTAGATCAGTTCAAAAATTTAACTTAAAAGAAATGCTGCTCTACAATAAGCAAGCAAAGACACTTTGTATAGCCTATACATTAAGTCATCGTAATCTTTCCTATTTTGGGTCATGGAGAATTACTTATTCAACAAAAGTAACGGTAAAAAAATAGGAGCACTATAATTTTTATTAATATATACTAGATTGGGCAAAGTGATGGATTTCATAAATATTTTCATTTATGTATATCATGTACTTAATTCATATTTATGGCCTTATGTCCTTTTCTTTTTTGCCTATCCTCTTAGACCCTTTCCTTTCTCCAAATAGCCCCCCTTTTATTTAATATGATAATAATCCATATACCTAATAAATAATAGTAAATATATATGAAGAAAATATATGGATATTTGTTTTTCTAAGTCTTGGTACTTTGCTTAATATTTAAAACATTTAATTAGAAGAAACCTCTAGTTTTATCTATTTTTCTGTAAATGACACAATTTCATTCTTCTTTATGTTTGAATAAATCTCCAATTTGTATATATACCACATTTATAGTGTGTTGGGGGTGGGGTTGGGATGTGTGCCTTCTCCTGTGGCATGTTGTATGGAGGCTATATATTGTTTTTCTCTGTGATTCTCCACCTGTCTTTGGATCACATATACAGTGCATGTGGAGGTCAGACCTTCTGGACCCTGGAAAGCCAGTGATCTTAATATTTGATCAATCTCTCCAGCCATTCAGTTTACTGTTTTGAAACAAGGTCTCTCACTAAACCTGGAGCTCACAATTTCAGCTAAACTGAATAGTCATCCAGACTCCAAAGTCCATCTGTCTCTTGTAGTGGTATTTTCTCTACCAATGACCTTGAGAGGCAGTACTTTCTGCTGTTGTAATTGTAAATGTCCTCTGAAAAGGAGAGGGAGAAGGCTTACATGATTCTTCTCCCTGATCCTGCCTTCGAGGTGGTCAGATCAGAGGACAACTTCAGCTGTCTACTCCATTGTGTATTTGTGAGTGTATTTTCTCAATTTATATCTTTGTAAATCCCTATTATCCATTAGACTCATGTGGATTTTGAAATTAATAGTCTCTGCTTCCAAATCCAGGAGTTACAGATGAATGATGCCAGACTCAAAAGCATAGATAATTCTAGCCTAGTAGTCATGAATTTTCTGGTAGGTATTGTTTACATTTCAGGTATGGAAAATAAAAGCCTATAGCTGAGAAATAATTCACTCTCACTGAATTTTTTCCCTCAAAAGAATAATGACAAAAAAATCTCCTAGGAGGAAAAACAAGTTTAGTTGCTTTAAATTGAGTAACATTATTTTAATGTATAGATTAATTTTTGTTTAGTCTACCTCCTTAATTGTAACAGTTTTAATTCTGGATCTCTGAATCAATGCCAATTCATCTGTTTTTTTTTCTTTTGGTTTTTTGAGACAGGGTTTCTCTGTAGCTTCGGAGCCTGTCCTGGACTAGCTCTGTAGACCAGGATGGCATCGAACTCACAGAGATCCACCTGTCTCTGTCTCCCAATTGCATGTGCAACCACCACCTGGCTCATCTGCTTTAAGAATAAAATTTGGCATTTAGAAGACTGGATTTCAGACCCAAATATAACCAGGTATCAAGTACCTAAAACCTATAAAAGATAAAAGATTACTTTAGCAGTGAAATAATGGGAAAGTACTTCAAAAGCCCTGAAAAAAGAAATTGAAGGAGATGTCAGAAAATGGAAAGACCCCCCATGCTCATGGATAGGCAGGATTAACATAGAAAAAAATGGCGATCTTACCAAAAGCAATCTACGGATTCAACACAATTCCCATCAAATTACCAACACAATTTTTCACAGATCTGGAAAGAATAATACTCAGCTTCAAATGGAGAAACAAAAAAACCCAGGATATCCAAAAGAATCCTGTACAATAAAACAACCTCTAGAGGCATCATGATCCCCAACCTCAAGCTCTGCTATAGAGTTACCATAATAAAAACAGCTTGGGACTATCATAAAAACCGACATGTGGACCAATGGAATCAAATTGAAGACCCTGACACTAACCTGCACACCTATGAAGGTATAATTTTTGACAAAGAAGCCAAAAATGTACAATGGAAAAAAGAAAGCATCTTCAACAAATGGTGCTGGCATAACTGGATGTCAACGTGTAGAAGGCTGCAAATAGGTCCATATCTGTCACCATGCACAAAACTTAAGTCCAAGTGGATCAAAGACCTCAACATAAATCCAGTTACTCTGAACCTGATAGAAGAGAAAGTAGGAAGTACTCTTGAACACATTGGCACCAGAGATCACTTTCTAAATATAACACCAGTAGCACAGACACTGAGAGAAACAATCAACCAATGGGACCTGTTGAAACTGAGAAGCTTTCATAGAGGAAAGGACACGGTCAACAAGACAAAGCTACAGCCTACAGAATGGGAAAAGGTCTTCACCAACCCCACATCTGACAGAGGACTGATATCCAGAATATATAAAGAACTCAAGAAATTAGATATCAAAATGTCCAACAGTCCAATTAAGAAATGGGCTATAGAACTAAACAGAGAATTCTCAACAGAGGAAGTTCAAATGGCTGAAAGATATTTAAGGAATTGCTCAACATCCCTAATTATCCGGGAAATGCAAATCAAAACAACACTGAGATACCACCTTACACCTGTCAGAATGGCTAAGATCAAAAACACAGAAGACAGCTTATGCTGGAGAGGATGTAGAGCAAGGGGAACTCTCCTCCACTGCCGGTGGGAATGCAAGCTTGTACAGGCACTTTGGAAATCAATATGGCACTTCCTTAGAAAATTGGGAATCCATCTCCCCCAAGACCCAGCTGTAGCATTCTTGGGCATAAATCCAAGGAATGTTCATTCATACCACAAGGGCATTTGCCCAGCTATGTTTGTATCCCCTTTGTTTGTAATAGCCAGAACCTGAAAACAACCTAGATGCCCTTCAACTGAAGAATGGATAAAGAAAATATGGTACATATACACAATGGAGTACTACACAGCAGAGAAAAACAATGACATCATGAGGTTTGCAGGCAAATGGATGGATCTAGAAAAAATCCTCCTGAGTGAGGTAACCCAGAGTCAGAATGACAAACATGGTATGTACTCACTCATAGGAGTATACTATGTGTAAAACAAAGATGACTAGACTGCTACACAACTCCAGGGAAGCTACCTAGAAAACGGGACCCTAGGAAAGTCCCAAGAATCACCCAGTGACAGAGAAATGGATGAGATCTACATGAACAACCTGGACAACAGTGGGAGTAATGAAGGGCAAGGTTTGAGGTAAAGAAAGCTAAGGGGAGCAGGAGATCCCAGCTGGATCAAGAACAGAAAGGGAGAATGAGGAATAACAGACCATGATAAATGAAGACCACATGAGAATAGGAATAGGCAGAGTGCTTGAGAGGTCCCCAGAAATCCACAATGATATATCCTCTGTAGACTGCTGGCAATGGTCGAGAGAAAGCCTGATCTGACCTAGTCTGGTGATCAAATGACTAAACACCCTAACAGTTGTGCTGGAACTCTCATCCAATAACTGATGGAAGTGCATGCAGAGATCCTCAGCTGGGCTCCATGTGTCCAACTGTCGAGAAAGAGGAGTGACTACAAGAGTGTGAATTGTTGAATCCAAGATTGCAAAAAGCACAGGGACAAATAGCCAATCGAAAGAAAGCACATGAATTATGAACCAAAGGCTGTGGAGCCGCCAGTTGTATCAGGCCCTTTGGATAAGTGAGACAATTCAATAGCTTGATCTGTTTGGGCGGCACCCAGTCTGTGGGACCAGGACCTGTCCTTAGTGTATGAGCTGGCTGTTTAGAACCCTGGGCTTATACAAGGACACATGCTCAGCCTGGATGCAGGGGACAGGACCTGCCAGTACTGAATCTACCAGGTTTAAATGAATCCCCAGGGGAGTCTTGGTCTTGGAGGACATGAGAATGGAAGGGGAGGGGCTAGGGGGAAGGTGGAGATGGGGGCAAGAGGGAGGAGGACAGGGGAACCCATGGCTGATGTATAAAATTAAAACACATAATAATAATAATAATAATAATAATAATAATAATAATAATAAAAACAAAAACAAACACACACAAAAAAGTACATAAATTATAATCCATGATTTATAATATTTTCCAAGCTATCAACATGATGTAAATTGACACCTTAATTTAAAAAAATTACCAATTAGTCCCCAGAAGGCAGTAGTGCATGGTTACACCACACAATACAAATATATATTCAATAACTACATTATATTCTGTCTGTCATGAAACTATTTCAATGTACTTAAAGACACTGAAATAATATAGGAAATATTCCTTTTAAATTTGTGAGGCAGGGTAGTTACCTAACCAGTAATATTTGGGCTCAAGAATAATAGCCAAATAAACAGCAACAATCCTTTTTAAATGTTTCATGGCAGAAAACAAAACAAAATAAACAAACCCCATAATCCTCAAAGTCTGTTCTGGTAGAGAATATGACATGGATGGAACCTTCAAAAATACAGAGGTAGAAGGAGTATCCACTAAATATATAAGAAATTTGCTGTCAACAAAACAAAATAATCTGTCATCAAAGAGCAATTCTAACTACCAACATGTATAGAGCTTCATAAAACCTCATGGTTATCTTATTCCTATGTATGAGTATTGCTGAGTCATCTCATTTTTTTTCTTAATTTAAATGGAAATTTTTTTTCTAGGTATTCTGTTCTGGTACCACCATTGTATACTGAGTATTTATGAAGGGAAACAGTCACATTAATTTTCTATTGATATTATAATACCTCATCAAAATTTAGTCATCAAAGACAACACACATTTGTTATCATACCACTATATCCATCCTCAGCTCCACAAAAGAAAAAAGAAACAGACAAAATAAAAACACTATCTTACTCTTTTAAAGGATAAATGATCAATACTGGTATTACCAAGACAAAGTAAAATTATTAGAGCTACATTATTTTCTGGAGACTTTATGTGAGATTATAGTTTCTTGCCCATTCCAATCTCAAGAAACTGTCCAAATTTCCTAACTTATTTTACATTTTTCCATCTTAAAAATTGCAATGATAGGTTTAGTCATCATATCATAGTCTTGTTTCATTCATAGTTCTTCCTCACTGACTTAAAGTATTGTAACTCCTAATTCTGTTTCTACTCCTAAGGGCCTTTTATCATTACACTGGGCTTTATCTTAAAATTAGTTTACTAGAAAACTTTATTCCATCTGCCACCTTTGTTATCCTTTGTTACTACTGCTGTGATAAAATTCTATGACCAAGGCAGCAGACAGAAGAAAGAATGGATTTGAGCTTATGACTCCAGAGGATTAGAGTTCATGATGGTAGGGAAAAGACATGGCATCAGCATAATGAAACTGAGGGCTCATATTTTGAACTGTAGGCATGCACTCTGTAGAATCTTTAAAATGTCAAATGCTGCCTCCAGCTATACTTCCAGCAATACCACATCTCCTAAGTCTTTTATAACAGTGTCACCAACTGGGGACAGAGCATTCAAATGCTGCAGACTAGATTTCTCATTCGAACCACTAATATTCCTTGTTTCTATGCCTTAGGAGTAAATATCTCTGGAGAAAAAAATGGAAATGGATTTGGATTATTTTTCACCATTTTACAATGACAAATTTGCTTTCCTGGCTAGAAGATCTCTAAATAAGAAGGAACTGCATGTACAAGGTACTGCACTTCTGGAAATGTCAGACTTAGATTTAGGCACAATCCTTGAATGAGGTTTGAGATTTCTGTTTTGCAAGCATGCATGCTCTACATAGAATATTTGATGGTTATGTCAGTTAGATTAGCTCTCAAAAACTATTTTTCCCTTAGGCATCAGACAAAAATACATCTTGAGAAGTCATTGCCTTTAGATGTATCCACATGAATAAATTCTTAAATATGGAATGTGAATAGAATTAAATTATGTCCCAATTCTATCCCCAAAACTTCATTCATTAACCTAAACACTTGCTCTCTGAATGAAGGCAGTCGAACAAAAGATAATATTGGATGTGGAAGGGCTATAATCTAGAAGAGATAAGTGTGTAGGTATTATCTAAAGAATTACTCAAGGTGGTGTTTCTGACATTCTCAGGAGACATAATCACACAGCAAAGTACTTGTTTCCAGAT
Organism: Onychomys torridus; assembly: GCF_903995425.1. Classification (NCBI taxonomy): domain Eukaryota; kingdom Metazoa; phylum Chordata; class Mammalia; order Rodentia; family Cricetidae; genus Onychomys; species Onychomys torridus. The sequence goes on along the minus strand of NC_050466.1, from coordinate 81,156,190 downwards.
CTTACAATCTTCCTGCCTCCTCTTATGCAATGATCTTTGATGCTTAGGTTTTAGAGTTGTATTGTAAGTATATCCTTTGGCCTCCCCAATCCTGTGTTTTGACTGGTTGTTGTTTCCTGTAATGGTCTGCATCTGTTGCAAGGAGAACTTTACTTTATATGGGGTAAGGAGTATTCTTATCTCTAGGAACAGAGGAGAAAGTTACCTTCTGACTTCCACACAGTGATACCCAAGAAAATAAATAAATGTAATTTTAAAACTTTTTAAAAATTTGTTGACAATATAAAATATACATTTTGAACTTTATATGAATAATGAACAATCTTTTATTTTTAAAAAAAGTTTTAAGGCTTACAACTATTAGTAATACCATATCTGACAGTTATAATCAGTGTTGGAGTTCTTTTTTTTTTGTTTTTTGTTTTTCAAGACAGGGTTTCCCTGTGTAGTTTTGGTTCTTTCCTGTATCTTGCTCTGTAGGTCAGGCTGGCCTCGATCTCACAGAGAACCACCTGTCTCTACCTCACGAGTGCTGGGATTAAAATCATGTGCCACTGCCACCAGGCAAGGAATTCATCTTAATATAATTATTTCATCTGTAAAAAAGGCTAGCTCATTTGGTAATGTAATTAATACAAAAGAAAAATAAAACACAACATAATGCTGTGCTCATAAGCAAATTTTAATTAAATTTTTATTATTAAAATTATAAATATTGTGAACAAGTAATAAATAATGATTTGTACATACATAAAACACAAACAGGAGTCAGTTTCTTTTGTTCATTAGAAATAATCACTAGAGGAGAAAATTAACAAAGACAAAATCTCAAGCAGAGCATGAGAGAAGTGACACTTGCCTTTCTTGTGTACTATTACTGTTCAGCATGTACATTCCACTGGAAAATTCTTTAGTCAAAAATTTAAATTATCCTTTAAGTACATTGAATTGACAGACGAATTGTAACATTACTTACCATATACCTCATCTCATTGTCTCAACACATAAAGCAGCCAGCCAATTAATCTATCCAATAAATATTCATTGAACAGGCACCAAAGTCTAATTCCTCCAGAAAATTTCAAAAAGTAATTTCCCTTCTCATTATGCTCATGTCTAATATAACTGCTATTCTTTCCAAAGCATTTCCATTCATATAACTATTTATAGTGAATTAAACAAGTGAAGTATGCAAAATACTCTCAGCTTTTAATGTTTATTTCAACATCTTGAGTTCCAGCAAATTACATTTTAACTTAAATATCATCAGTGTCATTTTCTTGTTTTAAATATTTTCAAGTATTTTTAAAGTATGACTTGCCCAAATTATATAAAGGTTACATGTATTTTACACTATGAATAAAAGAATTCCAAGCATACATAGCTGAAAAGGTACTTAGAAATTTTGATAATTTTGATTATTTAATCTAGCCTCTTTAGAAATATGAAAGTTGGGAGTTTCCAATAAAGCAAATAATCAGGAGAAATAAAATTGTTAATCAAGAGGCTTGTTTAAGTTCCATGATGCCAAAAATGATTGAACTGATTTTATACTTTGAATTGACAGTGTTGAATATTTTACTATTGACTGGAACTAGTTGATGGTTTGGTATAATTTAGAGACCGTTAAAGCATCCTAAGGAGATGAAACTCCCATCATATTTTCAAATGCATGTGAAAATTATTTGACAACTTCATTTGGAAATACATTATAATATTTGATGATTATCACTTATGGTGATATTTTATTTGTACTGAAATGTGATTTTATTTGTATGTTAATAAATAAAGTTGGCTGGGGGTCAGAACTAATAGCAAGCCATAGCAGAAGACAGGTGGTGGTGGTGCACACCTTTAATCCCGATCACATGACAAGCAGATCTCTGTGTGTTCAAGGATATAGCCAGCATGGAGACACATACCTTTAATCTCAATACCAACCATAGAAGACCTGGAGGTCTGTAAAGACAGTCAACGATGAGGAGGTCATGTAGTTGGGTTTACAACCAATGAGAAGGCAGAACAGAAAGTCAATAAAAAGGACAGACACACAGGAAGTAGGCCTCTTGCTGAGGGGAAAGACAACAGCAACAGTGAAGTATAAGAAATGTTTTTTTAGTATCAGCTCTTAGCTACTGCTCTGACCTCATGGGCTTTTAACTCTGCATTTGGCTCTGTGTTTCTTATTTAATAAGATAGTTACATCTACATTTGGCACCCACGTGGCAATAATTCATTACAAACTGCTCAGCTGGGCCTGGCTCGGTGGCCTGGCCCAGCTCCCCACCTCAGCGTTTATAGTTCCCTGCCTGTGCCTAGCTCAGCCTAGGCTGCAGTCCTGACCGACCATAGCGGCAAACAGTTACCTGCAGCTGGTGCTACTAACAAGTCAGGCCTCAAGGAGCTACCAGTCATCTACACTCGATTGTAATTGCAACAGCTACACAGAAATGCCAATGCATGTGGTCAGAGCTTAAGCAAGCCCAAGGCCAGGCTTGACTTGGCTCAAGCGGCAATATGTAGCTGGATTTAAGCTTTTACCCAGAACTCTCATGGCTATGCTCTCTCTCTCTGTCTCTCTCTTTGGATTCATTCCTCGGATGCTAGGTAGCTGTTTTAAAATTCCCTCAGATTTCTACTGTTCTACGCACACTTTGTAAGTCAATTAAGATATCAGATATTTTAAAGAAAAAAACTATTTAAAAGAGAAAATTTTTTCCACAGTAAAAAAATGGGTTTTATGTGTACATTGGAAGAAAATTGGGCTTTGATAAATTTAGACAGTGTGAAAATGAAACAACTATATGAGAAGATTAATGTTGATGGGATTATGCACATTATTACTTTCCTTACCCTTATTTTACTATTTAAAATGATAGTCAATTTAAGTGCCAGGCTAAAAGCTTTAGAAAAATCTGATAAACCTGTTAAAATGAACTATAGAGAAATTCAGATTCAGACAGAAGAAATCAACAGTGAAATTGTTTCAGGATTGGATTATAAGGTTACAAAAAGAAAGCCTGTTTTCACACAATCACCCTTAATTTATCTGGGAAAGGTACAGCAACTACCTGGTCAAGTGAATGCACAAAATATTTGGACTATAATTGAAACATTAGATTTATGAAGGTTTAATGAAATAATAGTATCTTATGGCATGCATTACCCATTAGTAAAGCAAATGTTAAACTGGTCAACCTATAATGAGACTATACCACAAGACTAGGAAGAGCCGGTAAATGCTGTTGTGGAACCCAGGACACAGCTGCAGTGGCAAATGTGGTTCAAAGAGGAAGCTAAAAACATAGAAAATCAATGGAGGGCTAAAGGTATACAAATCTCCCAGAAACAGCTTGTTGGAGAAGGCCAATATGCTGTAATACAAACACAATGTTTATATGATATCCAAACCCTAATTAGTGCTGTGGATATCGCTCTGTGTAAATAAAGTTCTGATTGGCCAGTGGCCAGGCAGGAAGTATAGGCGGGACAAGAGAGAAGAGAATTCTGGGAAGTAGAAGGCTGGGGAGACACCACCAGCAGCCGCCATGAAAAGCATCATGTAAAGGTACTTGTAAGCCACAAGCCATGTGGCAAAGTATAGACTAACAGAAATGGGTTAATTTAAGATAGAAAAGGTAGATAACAAGAAGCCTGCCATAGCCATACAGTTTCTAAACAATATAAGTTTCTGTGTGTTTACTTGTTTGGGTCTGAGCTACTGTGGGACTGGCGGGTAAGAGAGATTTGTCCTGACTGGGCCAGGCAGGAAAACTCTAACTACAGTAATAGTATCTTATGGCATGCATTACCCATTAGTAAAGCAAATGTTGAACTGGTCAACCTATAATGAGACTATACCACAAGACTAGGAAGAGCCAGTAAATGCTGTTGTGGAACCCAGGACACAGCTGCAGTGGCAAATGTGGTTCAAAGAGGAAGCTAAAAACATAGAAAATCAGTGGAGGGCTAAAGGTATACAAATCTCCCAGAAACAGCTTGTTGGAGAAGGCCAATATGCTGTAATACAAACACAATGTTTATATGATATCCAAACCCCAATTCTATGTCAAATGGAAGCCTTGAATGCCTGGGACAGATTTGAGGAACCAGGAAAGAAAACTGAGTCATTTACAAAGGTTATACAGGGCCCAAAATAATCCTTCACGGATTTCTTACAAAGACTGACTTCAGCACTAAAGAGAATGGTCCCAAATTCAGAAGCTAGCAAGATAATAATTGAATCTTTGACTTTTGAGAATGCAAATGCAGAATGCAATAGAATAAGCAGGCCATTAAAGGCAAGATCTGCACACTTGGAAGATTGGATTAGAGACACATTTAATGTTGAGGCTCAAAACCATGATGATATGTGAGTAGGAAAAGCAATTTCAAGAGGTTTGAGGAATGTCAGATGTTTTGGATGGGGAAAGCAAGGATATTTGAAAAGGGACTGTAAAGGGGGCATTCCTAGAAACAATGTTTCTTCAAGGAACAATGGCAACAGAATGGCGTTTCCTTCTGGAATATGCAGAAGGTATGGTAAGGGAAAACACTGGACCAATGAATGTAGATCAACAAAGGACAAACAAGGTAATACTTTGCCTCAGTCTTCGGAAAACTCCCAGAGGGGCATCAGGCAGGCCCCCACAGCAAATCCAGTTCAGAACTTTCCTGGAGTTGTAGAAGAAACCCTTACACAGAGCAATTTAATAACCAAATGCTTATTGGAACAAACCAGGCTGCTTGGGAGAAATGGAACAACTGAGACAGAGAGAACAGAAAATTCAGGGAAAAAAATCACAAAGAAAATTTTTTGGCAAAATTCTATAAATGAACAAAGACCAAAATTAACAATAAAAATAAATGCTGTTTTTCTGTCTGCTCTGGTAGACACAGGTGCTGATGTGAACATCATTGCACAAGAATTTTGGCATCCAACTTGGCCTCTTCAGGAGGTAAATGTTCAACTGTTAGGAATTGGAACATTATCTCAAGTGAAACAGAGTACAAGATGGCTTGAATGTATAGGTCCAGAAGGACAGAGAGGCAAATTAAAACCATATTTGGCTAACATAGCTATGAACCTGTGGGGTTGAGACCTGTTGCAAGAATGGAATACTCAGATTAACATCCCTCCAACCACAGAAACAAGTTATAAACTAGCACATGTTTCTGAGAGAAATATTAGAAGATATTATTCTAATGAGTGGTCACCATCCATCCATATTATACAAGAACAGAACACAACAATTGATGATCTTCCAAAGACACCAACAACTCTATCTTTAATATGATTAACAGACAAACCTGTATGGGTTCATCAATGGCTTTAACAACAGAGAAACTCCAGGCTTTAGAAGAGCTGGTAGAAGAGCAGTTAAATGCTCAGCATATTGAAGAATCAACCAGCCCTTGGAATTCTCCTGTATTTGTTATTAAAAAGAAATCTGGTAAATGAAAAATGGTAACAGATCTTAGAGCAATTAACAAAGTAATTCAGCCAATGGGCTCTCTACAATCTGGAATTACTTTGCCTACTCTGTTACCTAAAGGATTACCTCTCATAGTTATCGATTTAAAAGACTGTTTCTTTTTAATACCCTTACAAGAAAAAGACATAGAAAGATTTGCCTTCACAGTGCCTACTTATAATAATTCTCAACTGGTTAAGAGATATCAATGGAGGGTCCTCCCAAAGGGAATGTTGAATAGTCCAACGTTGTGCCAATATTTTGTACAACAGCAATTGGAAGTGATACGTAAAACATTTCCTAAATCTATAATTTACCTTTATATGGATGCTATTTTACTAGCTGACTCAAACGTAGATGCTTTAGAATGTTTGAAGAAGTAAAGAAAATTTTGCCTTGCGGGGTTTACAAGTTGCTCCCAAAAAGATGCAAAGAGGAGATTCTATTAATTATTTAGGATATAAAATAGGTCTACAAAAAATTAGACCCCAAAAGATGCAAATTAGGAGAGATCAATTACAGACTCTAAATGGCTTTCAAATATTATTTGGAGACATTTCTCATCTACGAACTATTGTTGGGATAAAAGATGATAAACTGAATAATTTGTTCAAAACCTTAGAATGTGACGAGGACTTAAACAGTCCAAGATAATTAGCACCTGAAGCTGAGAAAGAATTGGCCTTGGTAGAAAAGAAAGTACATGAAGCAGACGTGTATTGTATTGATCCAAAGCTGGATTACATTTTGGCTATTTTACTTTCTAGGCATTCTCCTACAGGAATATTAATGCAGAGAGAAGATATTATATTGGAATGGATATTTTTACCAAGTAAACCAAATAAAAAATTAAAAACTTATGTGGAAAAAAATCTCTGACTTGATTTTGAAAGGAAAATTGAGACTTCGTCAATTAGCAGGAATAGACCCAGCAGAAATTGTTATACCTTTAACTAAGGAGGACATAGAAAAATTAGGACAGAAAGTGAACCTTGGCAAAGAGCTTGCAGTAATTTTTTGGGAGAAATTAACAGCAAATATCCCAAAAGCGATTGAATTTATCTTATAAATAGAGCTGATTGGATATCGCCTTGTATTGTATGAGAAAAACCCATATCTGGAGTTTGTACAGATGCAAACAAACGAGGAAAGGCAGGTTACAAATCAGAAAATTTAAGTAAAGTGGTTCAAAGTCCTTCTAATTCAGTTCCAAAATCAGAATTGTATGCTATTCTGTTGGTATTAATGGATTTTTCAGAACCTCTCAACATAGTTACTGACTCTCAGTATGCTGAAAGAGTGGTATCACATATTGAAACTGCAGATTTTATCCCTAATGCTTCAGAATTAATTTCACTATTTATTCAGTTACAAGATAAAATCAGGAAAAGGAGCCATCCTTTATATATAACTCACATACGATCCCATACCGGTCTGCCAGGCCCTCTAACACAAGGTAATGATGAAACTGATAAATTATTGATAGGAAATGTGTTGGAGGCCTCAGAATTACATAAAAAACATCATGTCAATAGTAAATGTTTAAAAAGGATTTTTCCATAACCTGGCAATAAGCCAAGGAAATTGTAAGGAAATGTCCTACTTGTTCCTTTTACAATCAGATGCCATTACCAGCAGGATATAACCCAAAGGGTATTCAGAGGAATGAAATCTGGCAGATGGATGTGTTTCACTTTACAGAATTTGGAAAATTGAAATATGTACACCATACCATTGATACTTATTCAGGATTTCATGGGCAGTTGCTTTGAGTTCTGAAAATGCTGATTCTGTAATCACTCATTTGCTAGGAGTTATGGCCATCATGCTTATACCTGCACAATTTAAAACTGACAATGCCTCAGCATATATCTCTGTTAAAATGAAACATTTTTTTTTTGCTTATTACAATATAAAGCATATAATACAGCTATACGACATAATCATGCAGGCAAACCAGTTATAGAAACATCAAACAGAACTCTAAAGGATATGCTAAATAAACAGAAAGGGGTAACAAAAACCCCTAGAAATAGACTGCATAATGCTCTATTAACTTTGAATTTTCTCAGTGATAATGAGAAAGGAACAACAGCTGCAGAGTGAGATTGGATAATAGAAAAAATCTACAGAAATAAATCAGCCTATATACTTTAAGGATGTGCTGACCTCAGAATGGAAACCAGGATATGTGTTAAGTTGTGGACCAGGTTTTCCTTTTGTTTCTACAGGAGAAGATAAGCTGTGGATACCATCAAAATTGATAAAGTTTCAATTTGAACAAGAGAGACCTCTTAATTAGAGGAGGTGATAGTTCATCAACCAACATGGCCATCTGCTGTGGATATTGCTCTGTGTAAATAAAGTTCTGATTGGCCAGTGGCCAGGCAGGAAGTATAGGCGGGACAAGAGAGAAGAGAATTCTGGGAAGTAGAAGGCTGGAGAGAAACACCACCAGCTGCTGCCATGAAAAGCCACAAGCCATGTAGCAAAGTATAGACTAACAGAAATGGGTTAATTTAAGGTAGAAGAAGTAGATAACTAGAAGCCTGCCTCGGCCATACAGTTTCTAAACAATGTAAGTTTCTGTGTGCTTTCTTGATTGGGTCTGAGCGACTGTGGGACTGGTGGGTAAGAGAGATTTGTCCTGACTGGGCCAGGCAGGAAAACTCTAACTACAACCATCCAATTTAAACTAACTTATACCATTAATACATGCCTTTTCATTTAATCAGATATAACTTACCAAAAGACAACCTCCCCAAAATTAGTCTTGTGGAAGGGTTTTTGATTTTGTCTTTCAGGAGAATGAAGGCTAAGGAATCTGAAGAACACTGGACAAATGAGACAACTGAAGAAAAAGGACAAATCATCTGTCCCAAGAAAAAGAGTAAAATAGCCTATTGATATATAATCTACAAAATTTCATAAGTCTAATGACATGTTTGTTTCTGCTCTTCTCTAAAGAAATTTAACAATATTGGTCTTCTGTAGTCCCAGTTCAATTAAAATTTAAAGCTGGCTTTGGAGTTGGAGAATTGCTGTCTTCTTTAAACTTAAGCATGTTGTTAAAAGGAAAATGCAAACTCCCTGTATCATGCCAGAAGAAAGAGCCATCTTCTGATATGGGACAGGAGAAAAACCAAATTAATTAAGGGACTATTGTATTACTACTAATCTCAATTCTCTGATTCTATTCTGATTCTTTAAACTTTTCTTAAAGTATGAATTTCATATCAAAATGTACAAGATATCTATATCTCTATCTATCTATCTATCTATCTATCTATCTATCTATCTATCTATCCATCCATCCATCCATCCATCCATCCATCCATCCATCTATCTATCTATCTATCTATCTATCTATCTATCTATACACACACACACATTTTAAACTTTGGAAAGATAATAATGGTCATATAGAATATTAACAAATTCTAGAAAAAAGGCTTCAATTAGCTGCCTATACAGTCTTTGTGTTTGAGTCTCTTATTCATTTTCTACAGGAAATCATGGCCAGTCCTAATATCAATTGAAATCTCCAGGAAGAAGATGGGGCCCCACAACAACAATAATTCCATGTGGACAATAATAATACCACTAAGCTGACAAACATCATCTACAGATCAGCTTTGGACAACAAACTACTCAGATCAATTTTGCGATGGCTAGCTGAGATGATCCAGTTTCAAAGACTATTTGAATAAAGACTTGAATAAACCCTGAATTTTGGCATTAAGCATAGACTGGATAACAAAGCATATAACTACCTCTCCTAGAATTTGACAATTAACAGAAAATTTTTCTTTTCAGAATAAAGATACCTTTGTTCATACCCAGCAGGAAGCAATTTTAAGAATACAATTCCCACATTCCCAAAGAGGTGGTGTGGGGTAGGTGGTTTTTTGGTCTTTTAATGGGTTTTGGGTTTGGGATAATTTTCATTGTTTAAGAGGGTTGGTTAGAAGTTGTTATTAAGGGTTAGGAAAAGGGCTAAACAAAGGAGATTAGATTTAAGGTTCTTATTTTTTAAAAAAGACAATTACTAGATTTAAAATTTTTACATTGGATTGTATTTTGTGTATTGTATACAAATTATATATATTGAGATTGATATTGTTAGAAAATGTAAGTATATTTCTAATCTTGTTCAAGATATTGTACTTAAACTGTTAATTTAACAATGTATATAATTTGCTAATCCTTGAATGTTATTATTACCAACTATCAGGATGTAAAGAAATGAAAGTTGGTAGTTTAACATTACAATAGAACTTGTAGTCATATTAAGTATGTTTTTAAGATTGAGCAGATATCTTTTAGATAGACAGGTCATCTTAAAATCCTTCAGAGAACTACAGAATATGGCATGTAAAATGTTTTAATAACTTAGAAAATTTTTCTTTTTTGTTATTTCTATGAGACATGTCGGCTCCTGGCAGTACTAATCTACTTCAGAGAAACTATGGGCATTGAAAAAACTGCACATGGAGTTAACTTTCATTGTGGCAAAAGTTAGCCACTGAAAAACAAAGTATCCTTGAATCAACTGCTGACAAATAGGACAAAGTGGACAGACAGGACATGAAACAAAGCACTACTGATTCTTGCCAAAAACAAGTGTGGTTGTGGCTTAAACAAAAGGCATCTTCTGAGGCTAGGAAAATAAGGCACTGTCCCTGAAGTGGCCTTTGCAATCCAGAAAAGTGCCCTTTTCTTCAAAGGCAACTGAACAGGCAGTGGGCTAATGGCTTCTGATGTGCAGTGGAACAGCAGCTGAAACAGTTATTCTTGAAGAGTAAATAAGCTCACACTTCTCAATAGTAGACTGGCATTTAATAGAGAGATGTGGAGAAGAACAGGATGCCAAGGTGAAGCCACACACACATCCAAGAAAAAATGGACAGCTGAATTTAAAAACATCAACAATTTCCAGAATTTAAAAACCTGACTCATGACATGAAAGTAGTGGAATTTAGGTGTTTCTGGTACATGGATTGCTCATACCAAATGTGAGGGCAAACTGTTAACCTTGTGTACATCCTACTTCACAAATGAGTCTGTTAGATATGCTAAGCCTATAGGCTGAAGATGATGCACCAACACTGCAGAGAAACCTCAGATGACTGTCCAGGCAGCTGGCTGTCTGTTAACTCACATTTTTTTTAGAAGGTACTTGCACGCACTTCCTGTTTTTATTTTTTTATTAGGTAATATTATTCCCTTCTTGGGTCTCTGAGGGAGTTGAAGAGTAGTTAGTTATAGTTAAAGTTTAGATAGTTATAGTTAGTTGAAGATTAGATAGTTATAGTTATAGATTTCCTTGTTAAGAATTTCAGAAAAGAAACTCACTAAAGAGGTGTAAGTGTATAAATTTGATAGATGTTATAAGATAGTTCTGTTAGTAATATAAGTTAGGATAGAAAGTGAATCAGGTACATTTTGGACTTAGAAAAAATAGGATAGATAATGGAATTATTTTCTCTGAATTTGTAAAATGCAAATGGACTGGACATTGTTTAGGTATTTATTGCTTGTGTATATAATATATAATTATTGTACTTTTGTATATAGTTTTTCTTATATTAGTTATAACTTTTTATTAAAATAGAAAAGAGAAATATGGTGATATTTTATTTGTACTGAAATGTGATTTTATTTGTATGTTAATAAATAAAGTTGGCTGGGGGTCAGAGCTAATAGCAAGCCATAGCAGAAGCCAGGCGGTGATGGTACACACCTTTAATCCTGATCACATGACAAACAGACCTCTGTGTGTTCAAGGATATAGCCAGCGTGGAGACACATACCTTTAATCTCAATACCAACCATAGAAGACCTGGAGGTCTGTATAGACAGTGACAAGGAGTTCATTTGGTTGGGTTTACAACCAATGGGAAGGCAGAACAGAAAGTCAATAAAAAGACAGATACACAGGAAGTAGTTCTCTTTCTGAGGGGAAGGAAAGCAGCAACAGTGAAGGTTAAGAAAGGTTTTTTAGTATTAGCTCTTAGCACTGTTCTGACCTCATGGGCTTTTAACTCTGCATTTGGCTCTGTGTTTCTTATTTAATAAGATGGTTACATCTACAATCACTCTTAAGAAAGACCACTTAGTTCTACTTAAATATTGTATTTTTATTTGAAAATCTGATTTTGTCCTTACTGTATTTCTAATAAAATCTGTGAACATGCATTATATTTCTGAAGTAAAAATCCTTTTGACCTAATTTATCATGTTCTTTTCTTTTAGATATTAAATATGGATTTTAGATTTATATACTGATCCTTTGGGTTATTTTATGCATATTTATGATCTGATGTTCATAAGACATTGCACTGAATGCTTGAATAGACAAATACCTTTAATATGCCTTTTATCATAATAGAAAATATAACTTGACCCATCATTTCCCCAATTGCCCACCAGAAAGGAAGACTCCTGCAGGCAGTCTCCCCCCAAAAAACCCCATTGGACCCTGCAATCTGCAAGACTCACTCCCTACACCAAACATATCCATTCCCCTTGCAACCCTTTGGCGTCCTCAGACATGGAATCAGCCAGTTTTCATTGGACTAAGAAGTGAGTAACTCTTCTCCTGCCCAGAGTCCTGCATCTAGGACCTAGGCCCAGGGACACAGCAAGTTCCTAGGAACAACCACCCATCTCTGCCCCAGTTGCCAACCAGCAGGGAAGACTTTTGCAGGCAGGCTCCCCCACCAAACCCACCCATTAGACCCTGCAATCTATCAGACCCATACTTTACTCCAAACATATACATCCCTTTACGACCCCAGCCACTCCTGGGACACAAACAGCATCAGCTTTCATTGGACTGAGAGTGGCTTCCTGAGACATGGAATCTCCCAGCTCTGAATGGACAAAGAGCATCTCCCTGAGACAAGGATCCTCCAGCTCCAATTAGACCAAGGTCTAAGATGGACACAGATTGGCCCCTGAGACATAGATGCAGCAAGCACAGATTGGACATAGAGCAGCTCGCTCAGACACAGCCACTTCTTCCACCTATTGGAGAAAGAGATGGGTAGATGGCAGTGCAAAAATATATACAGCAACATAAAGAGCAATATGATATCCCCAAAACGTAGCAGTTCTACAACAGCAAGGCCTGAACATTACAATGTAGAAGAAGCAGAAAGAAGCACCCTTAAAAACAACTTGATGAAGATAATATATGTCTTTAAAGAGGAAATGAAAAATTCCTTTAATGAAATTAATGAAAAGACATAGACAAATGGAAAAAATCAATAAATCCCTTAAAGAAAGCTAAGAAAACCATGAAAAAGCAATTATACATGTGAAGGAAACAGTTTAAGACATGAATATTGAAATAGAAACAAGGAAGAAGACACAAACTGAGGTAATTATGGAAAATAGAAAATATGAGTAAATGAACAGGAACTATAGATGCAAGCATAAACAACTGGGACTCCATGAAGAGGCCAAACCTAAGAATAACAGGGATAGAAGAAGGAGAAGAATACCAAGTCAAAGCTGTAGAAAATATATTCAATAAGATAATGGAAGAAAACTTTCCCAACCTAAAGAAAGAAATACCTATGATGATACAAGAAGCATATATAACACCAAACAGATTAGACTCCCCCCCCCAAAAAAAAGTCCCTTTGCCACATAATAATTAAACAACTAAACATACAGAATAAAGAAAGAATATTAAGGGCAGCAAAGGAAAAAGGCCAAGTGACTTATAAAGGCAGACCCATCAGAATAACACATGATTTCTCAGTAGAGACTCTGTAAGCCAGAAGGACCTGTACAGATGTAATACAGACACTAAGAGACCATGGATGCCAGCCTAGACTAATATACCCAGCAAAACTTTCAATCACCATGGATGGAGTGAACAACACATTCCAAGGCAAAACCACAAATCCAGCCCTACAGAAAGCACTAGAAGGAAAAATCCAATGTAAGGAAGTCAGATACACCCACGAAATCACAGGCAACAGGCAATAGATAACCTCACAGTAGTAAATCCCAAAGAATGTAAATACATGCACACTATCACCAAAAGATAACAGGAATTAATAATCGCTGGTCAATAATATCCCTTAATATCTCCTACAAAATGACAGAGGCTAAAAGAATGGATAGGAAATTAGGATCCATCCTTCTTCTGCATACAAGAAACACATCTCAACTTCAAAAAGAGACACTACCTCAGAGTAAAAGGCTGGGAAAAGACTTTCCAATCATATGGACTTAAGAAGCAAGATGGTGGAGTAGCTATCCTAATATCCAACAAAATATTTTTCAAATCAAAATCAATCAAAAGAGATCAGGAAGAACATAACATATTAATTACAGGAAAGATCCACCAAAATGAAGTCTCAATTGTGAACATTTATGCCCCAAATACAAGGGCACCCACATATGTAAAAGAAACATTACTAAAGCTTAAATCACATATCAAATACCACACATTAATAGTGGGAAACTTCAACACCCCACCCTCACCAATGAATAGATCTACCAGACGGAAACTTAACAGAGAAATAAGGGAACTAACAGATGTTATGACTCAAATGGACTTAATAGATATCTATAAAACATTCCATCCTAACAAAAAAGAATACACCTTCTTCTCCGCACCCCATGGAACCTTCTCTAAAATTGACCACATGCTCGGTCACAAAGCAAATCTCAACGGATAAAAAAAAAAAAAAAAACATGGAATAACCGTATTTTATCATCCCACCTTGGCTTATAGTTAAATTTCAACAACAAAAATTATAGAAAGTCTACAATCACACAGAAAATGAATCATGCGCAACTGAATCACCAATGGGTCAAAGAAGAAATAAAGAAATTAAAGACTTCCTAGAATTCAGTGGAAATGAGTGGTCTACATACCCAAACTTATAGGACACTATGAAAGTGGTGCTAAGAGGAAAATTCATAGCACGAATTGCCCACATAAAGAGTTGGAGAAACCTCACACTAGAGACTTATCAGCACATATAAAAGCTCTAGAACAAAAAGAAAGCAAACCCACCCAGGAGAAATACAGATCAGGAAATAATCAAATTGAGAGCTGAATAAATAAAATAGAAACAAATAGGACAATACAAAGAATCAATGAAAGAAAGAGCTGGTTCTTTGAGAAAATCAACAAGATAGACAAGCCCTTATCCAAACTAACCAAAAGACCGAGATAGAGATAGATAGATAGATAGATAGATAGATAGATAGAATCCAAATTAACAAAATCAGAAATGAAAAGGGAGACATAACAACAGATAGCAAAGAAATCTCGATAATTATCAGGTCATACTTCAAAATCCTGTACTCCACAAAATTAGAAAATCTAAAAGAAATGGACAAATTTCTGGATAGGTACCTCTTACCAAAATTAAATCAAGATTGAATAAACTACTTAAATAGACCAATAACCCTTAAAGAAAGAGAAACAGTCATTAAAAGTGCAGAATTCTACCAGATTTTCAAAAAAGAGCTAATACCAATACTTTTCAAATTGTTCCACAGTGTAGAAACAGAAGGAACATTGTCAAACTCCTTTTATGAAGATACAGGTGCTCTGATACCCAAATGACACAAAGACCCAACAAAGAAAGAGAATTACCGACCAATCTCCCTCATGAACACTGGTACAAAATACTCAATAAAATATTGGCAAACTGAATCCAAGAACATAGCTAAAAATTATTCACCATGACCAAATAGGCTTCATCCCTGGGATACAAGGATGGTTCAACATATGAAAATCTGTCAATTCTGTTGAGAAGGTCTTAAGACCAGTTAGAGTGCTGTTGACTATCACCAATGTATGTGTGCTACTATTGCACCCTTAGGGATATTTTGCCATGCTGGTCATTAGCATCACAGCTGGAGAAAATTATTGTTTCCCTTCATTGACAGCTTGCAAAGTAGTTTCTGGTAGTATGAAAACTATACTGCAGGACAGAGGCTTTTAGGTTAGATCCAGTTCAAATTGTCTGAGTCCTGTGCCCTAAGTCTGTAGAGTCTTCAGAAATAGGGCCTTTACCTTCAACCTCTGAGACACACACACACACAAAAACAAAACCAGACTCAGCAATTTGTATTTATATATTTGTGCATGCATATAACATATACACACATAATAATAAAAACAAAGAAACAATCGATTTGAGAGGGAGCAAGGGATGAATATGTGAGGAGTTGGAGGGAAGAAAGAGAAGGGGAAGTTATTTTATTTTTAAATGCTTTTATACATACAACTATTTGGGGTGTTATAAAATGGTTGCCTACCAGAGAAGTTGGGGCATAGCAAGACAGATGAATTAGAACCAAGACAAAAATATACAGAGAATAGAATCTAACTAGAATTATAAAAATGTAAAAGAAAAATTACAATATGCAAAATCTAGAGAAAATTAGGTTTAAGAATTCATGTGTTTATAGCAAGGAAATTGGTCCATAAGTTCAACATGGGAGTCATGTAAAATAGCAATGTCACCTTAAAAATGATGGGGTGGAGTTATTGGATGAGTATAATCAAAGTAAGGTATTGATAGAACGATAAAACAATTTAATTATGGATGTATCAAGTCACATGTAATATAGCAGCAAATATTCTTTCCAAAAGTATGATAATGTCATGATACATCTAAAAGACAATCATTGAAATATATGGGTAATATAAATGTTTATTCTCTTTATTCTGGGTATTACACATGTGATAAACTTAAGACCTTTTTATGATGTTTAACTAAATGTTTCATCTTATATTGAAGAAATCTCAATTAAAGAGTAGGAACATTTATTGTAAACATAATAACAATGAACAAAGACTGTATATAGTTTTATCTTGCACACTATATCTCCAAGTGAATACCATGAACAATGCTGTTGGCCCATAGTTAAGCAAACATAAGCATTATTCAGCCTCAACTTCTTATACTCCTTTTATTGGTTGAATTTGTTTCTAAAACATTTATTTAGGTTTTTGTGTGTTCATTCATGAAAGACATTTATGTAAATGTTAATTATCAAAGTTTATTTTATGTAACGTGTGTGAGAAAGAGACACACAGAGAGAACAGGCAACACATGGCCCTGAGTGTGATGAAATCAGTACACACCTTTTGAAAGACAGCATTTCCTGACCCTTTGTAGGATCCACAAAAAGAACTCAGGTCACCAGGCCTGTGTACAGGTATTTCTACTCACTGCAGCATCTTGCTGAATCATATGAGATTGATTTAATATTATAAGTTTGGGTGGCAAGGTTACACTGCTCTCTTAGACTGATATAGACTATATTTCCTCATTTCCCCCTAAATTTCAGAGTAGCACTTAACATCTTCAAATATTTAAGAGAGACTTTGGGGTTATTTCTATATCAAATACAATATTACCTTACAGTTTTATAATGATAAATGCTCCAAGTTTATAACGTATAATTTGTGATACAATGTGCACTATTGTTTCTTGCCTAGGTAACTGAATATTTAAATGTTTTCTAGAACTGTTCAGATATGTCTATTTCACATCCATTCAGTTACCTAGGCAACAGGGAAGTCCAAGGCAATCCAACAATGGCCTCTCTGGGTCTTTGTTAAGGGATACCCCTGATACATGACTGGCCTCAGCAGCCACAAAGGGAGATTGCACATCCCCTTTCTTGTATTATTGACTCTAAAGCCAGAACCTTAAGGCCTAAGCTACTAAACTAAGCTGATTCCTGGAACTGGAACTTGGCTCCCTCCTTCAATTACATTTGCATAAACTTTCTCTTGTTGATAGTTTCCTTCATTGCTTAAGTTTTTCATTAATTACTTTTTACATGTTGGAGGCTTAGGTGGATGGGATCATGCCCTCATGTCACCACAGCCTTTATTTAATTTAACATCAGGCTTTTCTTTAAACTTTTCATCTCTTTGAGAACAGGACTGAGCTCTACTACACTTCCTGATTCTCCTTTTCTCCCCAAACTGTGTTTTGTATTTCTCTTTGTTCAATTTGCTCCTTTTCATTGTACATCTGTATATGAGTGATTACTAATCATTATCACAACAGCAGTCAATACTAGGCTGTCTAGAAATCTCTTCCATGAATGCCATTAATTAAAAACTCTTTAATTTAGCCTCAGGAAGATTTTTAGGATGAGGGCAAAAAGCAGCCACATATTTGGCAAAATATCGTAAGAATGGTCTCTACACCATTTACAAAGATTCTTCCTCTCTGAAATATCTTCTATCAGGTCATTATAATTTACATTGTTCTCAACAGTACCACTGTCTTCCATGCTCTTTTTAGTATGACCCACTTAAAGCTTTTAACTGCTTTCCTTATCCAAAATCCCAATTTTCACATCCCACAAAGAAG
The DNA here is from genome assembly GCF_903995425.1 of Onychomys torridus. NCBI lineage: Eukaryota > Metazoa > Chordata > Mammalia > Rodentia > Cricetidae > Onychomys > Onychomys torridus. Next base: position 81,138,342 of record NC_050466.1, on the reverse strand, counting down.
CGGCATGGTCAGGATTGTCATAGGAATACACTGTTCCCTGGTACCAATTTCTATTTTAGTTACTGTTATATTGCTGTGAAGAGACACCATGATCAAGGTAACACATAAAAAAGCATTCAATTGGGGACTTGTCTAAAGTTTCAAGGCAGAGAGCATGGCAGCAGGCTGGCATGGGGCTAGAGAAGTAGCTAAGAGCTACATTCTGATCTCCAAGCAGAGAGAGAGTTGGACCTAAAATGGATTTGGAAACCTCAAAGCCCATATCCAGTGACACATTTCCTTCAAGAAGGCAACAACTCCTAATCCTTCGAATCCTATCAGAGTTTTCCACTCTCTGGTGACTAAGCATTCCATATACGAGCCATTTTTATTCAAACCACACATATGTATGTATAAATGTGTGTTACACACACACATATCTGGGACTATGATACCTACAGAGTGTATAGACAGAGTTAAGTTCCCACCATTCATCTATCTATCTATCTATCTATCTATCTATCTATCTATCTATCTATCATCCATCAATCATCTATCTGTAGCTAGGTATGTGTCCAAGAATGGTCAAGAGTTGAGAGCTTTAGGAATAGAGTTAGGGCATTGGAAACTTCAGGGGAGGAAGCTGTAATAGCCTCTAAGAATGCAGAACTTGACTTTTTGGAGCCTTTTCTTTTGTTAGGAGACTCTATGAGCAGGTAGGTTTGGAGAGGGAGACAGACAGGAATGGGGCTTTCTAGATCATGCAGGGGTGAGCTGGAGGTGCCAACTGAACAGTGGTGTTATTTTTCTTTTTTCCACAAAGGTCTTTGTCTGCCTGTTTCAAAATACTACCTAAGTTTTAAGCCTGATGTGTGTTATTAAAGATGATTTCCAAATATTCTATCCTACAACTCATCTGCTGTTTTCTGAATCTTATATCTCCTTCTTTGTTTGCTTTATACTCATTTTGTAAGTACAACCTACAACAAATTCCCAGAAATGATGTTTTGAAAATAAGCTACTAGATTATTACATGTCAGCAAAATTATTTGTTTTGTGGTTAGGGAATTATAGAGTCTAAATGTTTCTCTCAAAACTTTTAAAGAGTTATCCTAAGGCATTCTAGTATTCCATATTGCTTCCAAAAATGTATCATATCTCATTTTACTTCCCACAAAATTAGTCATTACAGTTCTGAATGCAGCTCATGTTATGGTGCTTACTCAGTGTACATGAGGGCAGAACCACAAAAAAGTAATAAATAAACATTCAAAAATAAATTCTTAGTAGCATTTTGTGTTGAGGGCACACAGATAAGCTAGGAAAGTTAAACCTATGCCTTACTTCTTCAATGGAATGAGGTGCACAGTTGCTCTTCCTGGAACCATAGGAATGATGCAGTTTATACAACCTGGTGACCCTTTGCTGTCTGATGAGAGAAATTCTGCCATATCTCCCAGAATTTTTACTTAACCAAGACCTTTTCCCCTAAATCTTGAGCACTGTTTTTAGGCCATAAAATTCACTCTTATGAGTGATGTCAATCATGTTTTTGCAACAGCCTAAGTGATTTCTATGTTATCTTAGGGCCAGGCCAACACACACAGGCATTCTGCTTACCTCAATCAAACTCCCTAGACCCTAAATCTTGAGCACTATATTTGAGTCAATGGAACCCATTCTCATGAAAGAAGCCAGGTATACTTTGTAAAGAATATCAATGTAAACATGTCTAAAATTGTTGTACACTTGGGGCTGAGTTGTTATCTGAATACTTTTTTCAAAAATTGTGCTGTGCTTAAACATGAATAAAGCAAAATGACCTGGGCAAGACTCCAGACGCCCTGGTCCAATGCTGGTTACAGCAAAATTAGGTCCTTGGTGGACTGTACCCTCAAGCTGTAAATGAAAACAAACTTTTTTCTTACGTTGTTTTTATTATGCAAGTTCTTATAGCAACATGACAAGTAAAAAGAGACTAACTATATAATCAAGGTTGACTCTAAATGTATAGTCTTCCTGTCTCAGCTTTTTGAGTCAAGAGATTATAATTGTACAAAACCTCGACCTTTGAATTGTAAAAAATAAGTCTAAGACTTTTGTCAACAACAACACACCATCAAAAACAATTCTATACATTTATGATCTAAGGTTATTTAGGGAACTGATGTTGAGCCTCTAGCAGAAAGAAAAAACAAGTTTTCAGGATAGTTTATGGATCAGACACAGATGAAATTGTGGTAGCACCATGTTGACATTAGTACCAGTAGAAAAAGAACACAGAAATGAGTGATGCCCAGCTGAGGAGATGGTTCAGTGAATAAAATACTTGAATTTGAATCTTTAGAAACCACACAAGCTTGAATACATTAGCATGTATTTGTAATCCCAATGCTAAAGCAAGATGTTAGGCAGAGACAAGGTAATCCACAGAAGTTTATAGGTCAGCCAGCCTGTCGAAGAGCTGTAAGTGTATAAATTTGAAAGACGTTATAAGACAGTTCTGTTAGCTATATAAGTTAGGATAAAAAGTGAATCAGGTACATTCTGGACTTACCAAAATAGGATAGATAATGGAATTATTTTCTCTGAATTTGTCAAATACAAATGGACTAGGTATTTATTGTTTGTATATATGGTATATATAGTTATTGTACTTTTGTATATAGTTTTTCTTATATTAGTTATAACTTTTTCCTTTTTTCTTTTTATTAAAATAGAAAAGGGGAAATATAGTGATATTTTATTTGTATTGAAATGTGATTTTATTTGTATGTCAATAAAGTTGCCTTGAGGTCAGAGCAAGCCAGAGCAGAAGCCGAGCAGTAGTGGGGCACGCCTTTAATCCCAGCACTTGGGAGGCAGAGCTAGGAGGATCTGTGTGTTCAAGGACACAGCCAGCATGGCAGACACACGCCTTTAATCTCAATACCAACCATAGAAGACCTGGAGGTCTGTACAGACAGGTAGTGATGAGGAGGTCATGTGGCTGGGTTTACAACCAATGAGAAAACAGAACAGAAAGTCTTTAAATAGACAGGACACACAGAAGTAGGTCTCTTGCGGAGAGGAAGAACAGCAGAAGCAGTGAAGGGTAAGGTTTTCCACTCTTGCTCTGACCTTGTGGTTTTTAACTCTGCAATCGGTTCTGTGTTTCTTATTTAACAAGCCGGTTACATCTACATTAGACAAACAGCAAAAAAGAGATGGTGTCTCAAGAAAGTAGAAAGGAAGGATCCCTGTCTTGGTTTGTCCTCTGGCACATGTACACATCATACTTTTCTCCACACACAAAGAAAAAAAATGATGCAATGAAGAAATGATCAATGTATAGTAAGAAATATGCTTTATCTGATTTAAACATTATCCCATCTACTAATGAATCAAAACATAGTACATGAGCAAAATGTATTTTTTTTTTGTATTTCAAGTAATAGATATTTGTACTTGTTCTCTGTTGTTGTTGTTGTTGTTGTTGTTACTCTTTGGGGGCCTGCTGCCCAGCTCCCAAATAAATACACAGAGACTTATTCTTACTTAAGAACGCCCAATTTTAGCTTAGCTTATTTCTAGCCAGCTTTTCTTAAATTATCCTGTCTACCTTTTATCTCTGGGCTTTTATCTTTTTCTGTTCTATATACCTTTCTTTCTTGTGGCTGGCTGTGTGACTGTGTGACTGGCCCCTGGCCCCCAGCATCCTCCTGTCCTCCTTTTCTCACTCTTCCCTCTTCTCTCTTCTTCTCACCTTTATTCTCTCTTGCCTAGCTATTGGCCATTCAGTTCTTTACTTGATCAATCAGATGTTTTAGATAGGCAAAGTAAGACAGTGTCACAGAGTTAAATAAATGCAACATAAAAGAATGAAACACATCTCTGCATCATCAAACAAATATTCCACAGCATAAACAAATGTAACATATCTTCAACTAATACTTCACAACAGATATTAGATAAAACATTTAAGTGATTGAGAGAACTCGATTGTCAATAATTTTGGAATGCTGCAAGCTTTATCTTAGATGAGTATATTATAGAAGTCTTCATTCTTTTTTGGTAACAAAATTTAGACTATGATATTGCAAAATGATATGGTTGGAGAACTTAATTTTGTATGTTTTATAAAATGTACATTTTTTTGAAACTATCACTGACATTAAGAATATATGACTATATTGATCACCCCTAAAATATACTTGTATCTCCCTCTAACCACAAGCTTTTCTTTTGGTTGATATTACTTAATATTACTAATAATTGATCTACTTTTTGTCAGTAATTTTTCATTTTCATTTCCTAGAATTTTATGTACATATGAAAATTTTCCATAAAATTAACATTTTATGATGCAACTAGACAATTCTTATTTTAGGCATTTACCCAAAAAAGTAAAATCATATTTATCCATAAATATTTCTAATATTTTAAAAGCATGTGCCTGTTAACAAATTAAATGACCTTAAAGAATTGCATACAGAGCAATGTCCTACCTCAAATGCAATGGAAAACTACCAGAAATAAGATTGAATGAGGTATGAATCCATAAAATAACAGAAGTCAATTTTTAAAACATGACGTTTACAACATAGGTACATTTTGTGTTTGTTCTATGTGTTTAAGTTTGTAAGAGGTGGAAATAACCCATGTTTTTAATACTTATAACATTCATTAGAACTAGAGTTGGGCCTGACAGGAAAGGAACATTAGAATATACTCTCCTGATGCAAAATCATCTTGAAGGTAGAATTGCATGTATTAAAACACTAAATTGCCTGCCTCCAAACTATAAATTTCACTTTATGTAATTTTAACATAATTAAAAACCATTATTTTGGCCTTTAAGACAAAAATTGGCTAAGTAGATTAGAGGAATAAAATGACTGAGCACATACATCCTATGGGCTGAAGTCCTGGACTGATTAAAATTGTAAGAAGGGATAAAGGAAATTGAGTACTAGAGTTAATCTATTTTTCTGTTTCCTGACTACAGACATATGTGACTTGCTACATCACACTCCCAACTTGCAATGTCTTTCTGACAAAATTGACATTATCTCTTATTAACCTTAAACTACAGTTCCAAACAAACAGAGGCTTAAATTCCTTTTCCAGGTATTTGTAATAGCAATGAGAAAAGCAAATAATTCAGGAGTCAAATCTCAAAGCAGTTTTCATTTGCATTTCTGTAATGGTTAGTGATATTGATCATTTTTATGACTCAGTTAGCTATTTGTAAGTTTACTTTGCCTGTTTAATTTTTCCCTGCTCTTATTTTATTGAATTTATTTTCATATTTTATATAAAAATTATTTATCACCTGTAGGTGTTACATATATTTTCTTTCAATTGGTATATTATCATTTCATTTTCTTAAAATTGCCACTAGGAACTTTCCTTTGCTCTATTTTAATACTTATGGACTTCTAAAGTACAAGAGTGGACAGGGGACAGGAATCTCTCTTCAGTTAATGTGTATCATGAAGTATTTGAGTCAGTTTTATCAGATACATGGGTTATTTGATTTCTTTAAAATCTGTTTCTAAATCTATGTTCAATGAGTCCTAAGTCCCCAATTGGAGAACTACTGTTTAAAAATATATAACCTCTAAATTTCATAGAAATTTAAAGACCATAAACACAGTATTATTATTACAGTAATGGTCAAGAGACTCAGGCATGAGACAAAAACAGTAGCCTAGTAAAAAGAACTTAAATATTTTAAAACAGTGGTTCTTAACCTATAGGTTGTAAGCCCTTTGAGGACCATATATCAGGTATCTGAATATCAGATATTTACATTATGATTCATGGTAATAGAAAAAATTACAGTTATGAAGTAGCAAAAAAATTAATTTTATGGTCGGGGGTCACCACAACATCAAGAACTGTATTAAAAGGTCACAGCATTAGAGAGATCAAGAACCAGTGATCTAGAAAAATAGGAGATGGGAAGATCTACAGATAGCCTACCTGCTTTCTTGGCAGGTGTGGTCTGTATGTTTGTGACAAGTACCTTTTCAGTGGTTTTCAACCTGTGTATCATGGCCCCTTTGAGGTTGAATGACCCTTTCACAGGGGGCATATGTCAGATATCCTGCATATCAGATATTTACACTAGTATAATAGCAAAATTACAGTTATGAAGTAGCAATGAAAATAATTTTATGATTGATAGTCACCATAACATGAAGAACTATATATTCAAGAGTCACAGCATTAGAAATTTTGAGAAACATTGTTTAAATAATTATCAAAATATTTAACTCATTCTAAGCTAAGTAGTATGTACTCTAGAAGTTTGTACAGATACACAGAGTGAACTGGAATTTAATATTTTTTTTCTTCAATTTCCACAAGTGTAACACGAATGTTAAAAGGTCTTTTAATAAAATACCCAGAGCCTGATATTGGGATAAATGCTGAGAGATCAGAGAGACAAAGGAACAATCCGTAGTCACCACCTCTTTCCTCACCAACTCCTCAGCCTGAAAAAGCTAGCCAAAAGGAGTTCCCAAAGGCTTTTAGGTCCTGTCTCCTCATGTTTTATATTCCTTTCTCTTTCTACCATTACTTCCTGCTATTAAAGGCATGTGTGTTTCCCAGTATTGGGATTAAAAGTGTGTGCCACCATTGTCTGGCTCTGTTTTCTCTCCTAGACTGAGTCAATCTGATGTAGTACAGGGTGGCATTGAACTCACAGAGATCCAGATACTCTGACTCTGGAGTATTAGGATTAAAGGTGTGTGTCACTCCTGCCTGACCTCTATATTTAATCCAGTGGCTTCTTCTGTTCTCCCATCTTAAAGCAAATTTTACTAGGTATACACAATATAGCACCACTCACAAGACATTTAGAAGTTACAATATGTTAAGTTCACAACATATACTAACATTATATATTAAAACTGAATGTAACTATATTTTTTAATTTTGTCACTAATCAAGTAAATGAAGGCACCACTTTGACTCTTTCTCATCTGTGCTTTCACAATGTGGCCATTTATTCAAGTTGAAAAAAACTGTTCCTAAGCTAACATCATAAACTCCTATCAGTTCTTTAAAGTATGGTAGACATAAGGACTTGGCTTCTCATCAGCTCTTGGCTGGAAGCCCCCTTCTATTTTTAGGCATGTGAGCATACTGACTATGTGTTAGTTAGGATTTTTACTGCTGTAAGGTGACACCATGACAATGCCAATTCTTATAAAGAAAACATTTAATTGGGGGCATGTTCACTTACACTTTCAGAAGTTCCGTACATTGTCATCATGATAGGAGCATGGCAGCATACAGGCCGATGTGGTGTTGGAGCTGAGAGTGCTATATCTTGCAGAAAAAAAGGAAGTCAACAAAGACACTGTGCAATATCCTGAGCATAGGAACCTTAAGGCCCACCCCCACAGCAACACACTTCCTCCAACAAGACCATAACCATTCCAACAAAGCCACACTTCCTGATAGTGCTATTCACTATGAGATTATGGGAGCCAATTACATTAAAACTACCATACTATTTGATAGCAGTATCCATTAGTGTAAGCAAGCAAGAGAGAAGCAGAGGAATAGACATTGCAAAATCAGTTAAATTTTATACCTTAATCTCAGATATAGTATACTATCTGTTATACTACCTGTTAGAAGTAAATGAATAGATCTGGCTAACACTCAATAAAAAGAATAGTGATTATACAAGAGTATGATGTCTAAGAACTGAGATCAGTATTAGAAATGTTCTACCATTTCCCTATTACTCAATATGATTTGGATCTATATCCTGGTTAGTCTAAGACCAGTCATAGAAATTCCTTATATTGGATATATAACCCTAAGTTAGTCAGTTACATACAAGGATTCCAACATAGAGGTCTCTGAAATATCTCTTTTTATGTTAGTTCACTATTATGTTAGGAAGTAGAAGCTGCCTATGAGCATGAAAAGGAGCTAGCTTAAATTCAAAGTCATTGTGGAAATTTATCAGAAGAGCTTTGTCTCCTAATGATAGTGTTGAGGCATAGCCAACTTATAACCTTCTAATGTAAGACTTTGTCCATACTAAGATATTTCTAGTTCCAATGTGAAGCTGGCTCCTGGCTAATGTGGAAGATGAGGTGAAGGAGTTAAGCCAGAGGCAGACTGCAAGCAGCTTTCCTTGAATGATGAGAAGATCAATGTCCAATTTGGATATCACTTCGAGAAGTGCTGAAATGCACAGGTATTGGAACCCTAACTCAAGAATCATTTAACACTTTTCTCAGGACCAAAGATATTGGGGAATTGTTTACTATCTGCTAACGCATCAAGACATTATGTTAGTGAAGTCATTGTAATACTGTGTATAGGCTTTTTTTTTTTTTAGACAGGGTTTCTCTGTGTAGATTTCTGCCTTTCCTGGAACTCAGTCTGTAGACCAGGCTGGCCTCAAACTCACAAAGATCCACCTGGCTCTGCCTACTTAGTGCTGGGATTAAAGGCATGTGCCAACAACACCCTGCTTATTTTTTTGTTTCTGGTGAGTGTGGATGACACATGAGTTCAAAGCAGATATTTACCATATAAATGAGATCAGTACAGCTGACAGTTCATTATATTTAATCACCCCAGGCAACACCAAATAACTAATCAGAGAATTTCAGGATTCCCAGAACCTCATACAAATTGTGATCATCTTGTTATTGGCCTTCAGGTAACTCTTCTCTTACTCTCTTCTTGGAATCTCTACTCAGATGCTACTGCCTCAGTTCATCTCTTTGGTAGGTTTAAGTAGAAATGGAGGCAATGTTAACACCTCGATTAAGTTTCAATTTCCATTAAGAAATACTCAAAGCCTCTAAAAGGGAACTCTTTTTTATTGCTCATGGGAGTGCAAAATTGTACATTATACAAGTATGGTATTTTCTAAAAATTATAGAACTGCCATAATACTCAACTATAGCACTCATTGTCTCCATGTCCCACAATAAAGATATCTATGCTTATTGCTATTTTATTCACAACACCAAGGAAATGGTACCAGCCTAGGTACCCAATAACAAATGATTGGATAGTGAAAATGTGATACACACACACACACACACACACACACACACACACACACACACATACAATGGTACTTTACTCAGCTATAAAAAAATAAATTTAGAAATTTGCAGGAAAATGGATGGGATTGGAAAGTATGTTAAATGAAACTAAAGAAGACAAAATCCCATATATTCTCTCCCATGTATGGACCATAGCTTATAATGTATATAAATGAAGGGACGTAAATGTGAGTAAAGCAAATAGAAAGGAGATTATAGAGGCTTAGTTCTCTTGCTTATATAGCTTGAGTTTTAACCTCTCTGATAAAATATAAAAGTATTTATTTCTTAACTTTATGCAATTTTCTAGATGCCTCCAGGATGTTGATAGAGGAAGACACAGAGTAAGATAGAGAAGTAAAGATTCCAGGGTTATTTCTCCTCTTACATAATCCATGTACCTTGGTGGTTCTCAACCTTCCTAATTCTGCACCTCTTTAATACAGTTTCTCATGTTGTAGTGACTCCTGATCATGAAATTATTTTCATTGTTACTTCATAACTACATTTTGTTACTGTTATGAATACCAATGTAAATATTTGATGTATAACCCCTATGAAAAGGACATTTGATCCCCAAAGTTGTTGCAGCCCACAGGGTGAGAACCATTTGGAGCCAATGATATCCCACTTCTCTTGAAGTCAACTTATCCACATAATTTAGAACTATATTGATGGAGTCCACAGACCATTTTATTGGGCAACAAGGTAACAGAGGGAATGGAACTTGGCTAAGCCATCAAGTGGCAAACCTAACACCTCAACTAGAATTCTGCCTTATAATTGGATCTCTATCACAAAAGATGGTTACTTCTATTGTTGTTATCTTAGGCCAAATCTTATGTCAAGTGGTGGCCACAGAAAGATGTTAGGTCTGATACCTATGTTTAAGGACCTATGTTAGTCTAGAAGACAGGCCTACATAGTAGCATGTTAGTCATGTGGCCCTTAAATAGGATGGTCAATAATGTTTTCTAATGGTTCTAACAATAATTTAGTATCTAGTAACTCAACAAACATTGAAATAAATTGGCCAGGTAAGTGAAGGGAAAAGACATCCCAGGAAAAGAGAAGATCCAACCTCACATGTTTCCACTACCCAGAGGCAAGGACCTGTTTGGGGTGCTGTCAAATAATCCTTCTCTATACTATGTGAATATATGTCACTAGGATTAGTTTAATAAACAAGCTGACTGGCCAATAGTTGAACAGGATAATGTTAGGTGGGGAAGCAACTGAGAATGATGGGATGAGGAAAGGCAGAGTCAGTGGAGACACAAGGAGAGAAGCAAGATGGGCATACTCTACTGAGAAAAGATATTGAGTCTTGTGGCAAAGCATAGGTAAGAAACATGGGCTAATTTAAATGCAAGATTTAGTAACAAGCCTGAGATATTGGCCAAGTATTTGTAACTAATATAAGCCTCAGAGTGATTATTTGAGTGTGGCTGCGAGACAGGAAAACTCTGACTAGAGTGGGGCATGGTGAAGAGTAAAATAACAACCAATTGGTGTTTCAAGGGGTAAGATTTCTAAAAGTGCTTCATGTAGGTTGGACCTCCCACTCCTTGATATGTACCCTTGGTCATACCCTTTGATGTACATTAGTAAGTCAGGAACATATGAAATTTGGAATGTTGTTCTGTATGCTGTGAATGTGTTGCTCTGATTGTTTGATAAATAAAATGCGGATTGGCCAGTAGCCAGGCAGGAAGTATAGGAGAGATAAGCAGACAAGGAGAATTCTGGGAAGAGGAGGGCTGAGTCAGAAGTCACCAGCCAGACACAGAGGAAGCAAGATGACAAGGCAGAACTAGAAAAAGTACCAAGCCATGTGGCTAAACATAATAAAAATTATGGGTTAGTTTAAGTGGTAGCTAGTCAATAGTTAGCCTGAGCTAATGGCTGAGCAGTTTTAATTAATGTAATCCTCTGTGTGCTTACTTGGGGGATGCGAGTGGGAGAGATTAGTCCCAACTGCCGGCCGGTGAGGACAGAGGAAAGCTTCTAACTACAGAAGTTACCTTGCATCTGGTATAGAAAACAAAATTATGTACAACAATTAAGAATGTGCTCAGTGCTGACAAGTAAAGAATTCAAACCCTTGTAGGCTCAAACTTACTTTGGGCTTTCTGGAAAGCCTCAGTCTTGGCTATGTCATCCTCTGCCCTATCAACTGTATGCTTGATACCATATTTCATCATGGTATGACTGTTATGTTAGTAATTTCAGCATACCTGGGCTGGTAATCTAGACATTCTTTGACCAAACTCAGAGAGAACACTATTAGAAAAAGAAAAATAGGGGCTAGGAACTACATTTTGACTCAGGGAAACTATAGACTGAAGTCAAATGTACTAGAAAATTTCTTTACATCCAGCTGGACACTAGAACATTCATAAGGAGGATGTCACCTGGATTCAATGAACCAGGACTAATATCTATCCTTTTAACAACTTTTTTTCAAACACAACTGTGCAGGTAGAAGCATCAAGGCACATTGCTTTTTATCAGAATGCAAGATCAGAGATCTTGTTGGTGAACTGTCACTTGCCAAGGAATGGATGTAAGAATGGATGAGTGGGCAGTAATGATCAAAACTGACCCTTGACATTGTAGAGGTCACTGTCTAGTTAGGGAGAAGAAGGAGGATGAGGAGAAGAGGAAGGCCAGAGATATAATCTCATGGTAGAGGGCTTGCTCCTCAAGTAAGGTATAGTTTAAGAAAAAGGGAACTTGCTAAGCTTACATGAGGACCCAGCTCAATTCCCAGTATTAGAAGAAAAAAAAATGAAAGCAATGGCTTATATTGTCATAAATAACAGAAGAGGAATGGATGAATTTTATTAACTGATTTTCTCTTTATTGTGAGCTATATCATATATTGTAAATTTTTGTACATAAGAAATTTAAAGTATAATACAATTATTTGTATTTACTAAAATGTTATCATAATGCATTTGGATCTGTTGCCTTTTCCCCAGTTGCAACTACTATCCTGGAATTTTTTATGTGTCCTTTGCTAGTTATAGTTTTTATCATATGTAGACTGGTCACTAAACAATATTGTGATTGGTTTTGTGTAGTTATACTGCATTTATTATGACTGTGGTTTATTTCATAGGATTAAGAAAATTGAGACCATTTATGGCTAGTGGAGGAGGGAAAAGGGGTGAGAGATAGAAGGAGGGAGAGAAGAAGGGGAGTGAGAGGGAGATTGTTTTTTCCTATTGTTTCAGCCATTCTTCAGGGGATTTCATTATTTGCATCTGAATACACCTTGATGAAACAGTTTGTTTGTTTGTTAGATTGATTGGTTTGTTGAGACAAGATCTCCCTAGCTGAGTATCCCCATGGCAGGCATAGAATAAGCTATACAGACCAGCCTGGCCTTGAACTCCTAGTAATGCACCTACCTCTCCCTCTAGAGTACTGAGTTTAAAGATATGTGCCACCATGCTTGGTCTGACACTGTGTCTTTAAGGCAGAAAAGTATCTTGATTGTGTGAAGAGTTAGGCAAAACATTGAGATTTTTTTCCTTCTAACTAGAAAAAATTAGCTACAATTATCAGTTTCAAAAACTGATAAGAACATAAGTAATTTAAAGAATAATACAATTATTTGTATTTACTAAAATGTTATCATAATGCATTTGGATCTGTTGCCAAGAACATAGGTAAAATAATGAGAAAGAGGTTATGCAAAGTGAAACATCTTCACCAGTTGCTGTTTGCCCATGCTTTAGTCTGCACTGGCTTGAGCAAAACCAGTAGAATTTGTTATTGCTTTGGAAAACTTAGAGTTTCTCAAATTGGAGTCCTGTCTCTGTGTATAATGTTGAAGATACTTTTAGGGTGAATTTTGGTTCTGGCAGTCACAGTTGAGACCCAAGCATCTGAATTTTCTAGAAAGCTCTACAGTGATCTCTGTGCTACTTTGTTGAAGTTCACATATTGTTAAGAAAACATGTGGATATTTTGTCTATTAGAAGTAGTTTCTTAAAAGAGAAAAAGTAAGCTTTTAGTTTTTCCCAGAAAATGACTTCAAGAGTATACTAGATTCCCCCCCCTTTTCTTTTACTTTTGATTCAGTGGAGAAAATGATGAACTTAAATATTACTTTAAAATGTTGTAAATAAAACCTTACTAGAAGAGTAATATTTTATTTCTCACTTACATGTTTTAATTCTGTTTAAACGTTCAAAATCAATAATTGCCTTTTGGTGTTGGTTGTCTTGATACTGATTGATGAATAAATTTATCTTAAAGTAATAAGGCCAAAGGGTCACTTAATTTGGAAGATTCATGGCAGAACATATTTTTTCTTTAAAAGCAGAAAGATTCCCTTTGATGAGCTGATGGTTCCATTATGTTCTTCCTCAGCTCTCTTGTGATTACTGATTTACATCAAAGCTTTGCTGACAATTCAGTATTTTCAGTCTGTTCTTTGGACTAAGTGGAAATGTCAGGTCATTTGGTTTTGATTACTCTCTACAAGGTGTAGGAGATGACTTTTATTTAGCCTGAAAAGAGTTACAAATTAGTACTACCTTAGAACCTTTGAGGAATGCCAGTTTCATTTGAAATTCACAAATTAAACCATGTGGTACAACATTTAAAACCTTACATGAAAAAGCTAACACTTCATTTTATTTGTTGTATATGCATATAAAGCTGAAGTGTTAATTAGTTTAAAATTGCAAAACTGTCCTCAAATAGATTTATGTTCGAAATTAAATATTGTGTTACCTTCAAGAGATCTTATTTTTTGAATTAGTTAGAGTACTAAAAGGCTCCTTAAACCTGAGTCCTCTGATTATAGGAAGCTTCCAGTCTTATGCAGTAAAGTATATACTCAACAAAAATATTCATTTTAAATATTAATATTTTGTTACTCTAAAGTACAATAAAATATAACTATAGAAAGCCTTTAACATATATTATATATATATATGTATATGTATATATATATATATATATATATATATATATATATATATATGAATTTTCTGCTAAGAACAAATAATCTCTATGGTGAGGATGTAACTCAATGGTGGAGTACTTGCCTAATATCTTGATAGGCCAGCGGTTTGCTACTCAGCATTGCAAACAAAACAAAACAAAACTGAATAAAAGTAAAAGAGGCCTTCTATATTTCAAAAACATTCTCATTGTAGATGAATAACGCATTCCTTAAAATTATAATCATGTCATTCTTTTATCAGTGCAATGTGGAAGCCCATGGTGAGTCCAGCTCATGGCTTGATTCCATTTTGACTTAAGGTCAGAGAGTTCAGGATTGTTTTTGCTCCCCAAGGCCAAATAACAGGATGATTGGCCAAAGCCATGATTACTAGAATTTTTGAGAATTAAGGAGGTGTTTATGCCTGTTTGTTCCTTGAACCACAGTAAAAAAGTCTTTTTGCCACTTTGCTTTGGGTCTAAAAAAGGCTATGAGTAATAAATTCAGGGCTGTTGCAGTAGTCACTGAGAGCCCTCCTGATTCTATCTTGTGTCTCTTGTCTCTTTCTTATTCCTCACTCCCCTATTCAGGTGTTGTTTGACAGGTTGGCTAGTTCTGACAGTGCAATGCATTTTTATATGATGAAAATTGGTTTTAACTAATTGTTAGCCAAAATATTCATAAATCTTGAGTTTATGGGGGTCTTACTAATAGTTAGATTATTAAATATTTAGAATAAATTATCAGAAAGCACATTTTAGGGAAGAAGTAATAAGAAATGTGTAAAATGCAGAGAAAAACATAAATTATTCTATATTACTATCTAGAAATAATTTGTGTTTGAATTTTATCACATTAACTTCTAGTACATTAATGGTAATATAGAATATGTTTATAAATTTGTACAATGCTTCAAATAATCAAAAAATGTTATATCATTGAATACATTCATATGCACAAATAAAAATGTATTTTTCATATTGTCTTATTTATTGTTCTAATGCTGTAAAAAGACACCATTATGAAGGCAACTTATAAAAGGAGACATTTAATTGGAGGCTTACTTACAGTTTCAGATGGTTAGTCTATGATCATCAAGGTGGAAAGCATGGCAGCAGGCAGGCAGGTATGGTGCTGCTGCAGTAGCTGAGAATTCATCTCTGATGGGCAAGTTACAGTCAGAGAGAAAGCTAGGGCATAGTTGGCTAGGACTTTTGAAACATTAAACCTACCCCCAGTGACCTACCTTCTCCAATAAGGTTACACTTTGTAATCCTTCCTATACAGTCTACCCAACTGAGAACCATATATTAAATATTTGAGCCTATGGGGGACCATTCTCTTTCAAACCACCATACCCATTTATATATGGTTATTATGGCCACTGCGTCAAATTACCAAAAGAATATATGCCATTAACAATACAAATTTAATTTTCTTCTTTGCTAGGGGTGGGACTTTGTGCCTATTTCTATTTCTTTTTATTAGGACTTTGGCATTAGCTATATCAATCACACTATAGAGAAAGCTTCATGCTCAGGAATACTTGGTCAAAACAAGGTGGAAACTGTATTTTTTGTTTGTTTGTGTGTGTGTGCACTTATTTTGTGTTTGTTTGTTTGTTTTTTTAAGAGAAAGAAGAATAAGAATTTGTATGGGTGAGACATCTTAGAGAAGCTGCAGAAGAAGAATGAATATTATCAAAGTGTAGAAAAATTTCAAACATTAAGAATTAATTTCCTACAATTCTATGGCACTAACCATAAAAGTTAGTTTTCTGCAATTTTAAAGCTATGAGTCGAAGAACAAATGTTGACTGGGTTGACTCATTTTGAGTCTTTTCTCCTTGCCTTCTTCTTGGTTTCACATGGTTTTATCTCAATTTATATATGTTGAATTTTTTATATGAAGATAATATATATATTGATAAGGCCCATGCTGATGATGTCAGCTCAACCTAATTACTTTTTTAAAACATTTTGCCTGTGAATATAGTCAAATTCTGTATTACAGGAGATTATATCCTCTGTATATGAATTTGGAGAAAAATACAATCACTCACATACCATTATCTAGAAGTAGTATCATTATTATATTTCTTTACCACTAAATATAATACAAGTATACAGAAATCTTTAGTGTATTACTTATGCCAAATTGTATATTTGTGCTTTCTTCAATTTCTATAATTATAAATGATAACTATTTTCTTGGATAAATCCGTCAATATAAAATGAACAATGAAAAGGGTAGATATTATAGGAGTTTGCACAATATATTTCATCATTACTCTCCAAAAGAAGCATCGGTGCAGAATTAGGTAAACAGACATAATCATAACTTTGGAATCACTAAATGTTGTTTTGTTTTGTTTTACTAGCTTTGTCATTAGAAACTTAGGTTTGTAAAACTGACATGCCATGTAGGTTTTCTGCATTTTAACTAATTAGGTAATTGATTGATTGATTTTTATGGTTTGTTAAATTCACACACAGCCTTCCATTATAACCTTTTTCTTTTCCTTTCCATGTTTTTCCTCCTTCCAATAGACCTTTTCTTTATTCATGTATTCCATTGTGCAAATTTCTTTACCTGACCTTTTTCCTTTAAGACTTCTATCCCTCTCAGGGACCCCTTTCTGTTTCCACTGACAAGACATGTATTTGCTATACTTTAAAATAAATGCAGATGCATGAGAATATAAGTCTCATGTAGACGTAGAAAGGAAGAGTGAGAGGTCAGTATCATGATAGCATCATAGCATCATGATCTTTCAGAAAATTAATCAAGTCTGTGAGGCTTAACTCAATCTTAAAGTACATTAATTTATTCATGAGAACAATTATAAGTCAATTACCTCACACAAAGCTCCATATTGTAAAGGTTTAAAGGTCTCACCACGTTTCAATATCATTGAACTGGAAACAAAAGTTATAATACATGAACTTAGGCAGATAACTCATATTTAAAACATAGTTTTACTCCATTAACATAAAAAGCCGTGAATAACAATGAATTTTGATAATTTGATAATTCTTGTTTTAGAATTACAGTTGTTAAATACATACATGCCCATAAACTCATTAATAACTTATAGCACTTCCACATGCCTCAAAAGCAGTATCATTATATGCCCATATTTTGGAGAATGAAAAATCCTTTTTGAAATTGATGTTCTTAACACAGAAAAGCTCCTATGTAATGTAAAGCAAAGTATGACTCCTCAGTTTTCCTAAATGAAGAAGTATGTGAGTATAATAATTCTTGCCAACTCAAAACCACAGATTCAAAATAAAACTGACTCATTGATATGCTTCTCATTGAGAGGTTAAATCTCTAAATCCTGTAGTTGAACATGGACTAGATGTCAACTACTTTGAGAAATAGATTATAATGGAAGTGATGCTATGCTATTTTCAGTCTTTATGAATTTGAGCTTCATCTTGGAGCTCCAAAAGCAGTCATGCGAAAGTTTAAAACTTTGCTAAGTAATACACAATATCTGTTAAATTTATTGATTCTGAAATCTGCACTGTGAAAATCAAGTCACCAATATGTAACAATCTTTATCAAGGCTGTATACCACAGCATCATTAGTTTGGAATAAAAGAAAATTAAGTGAAATGAGTAGTTTAATTACTTCTATTATGTGCACACTGGAGAACATAAGGGTCTATTAAAAATAAAAGATTAAATCAGTGTGTGTTGATCTGAAGGGATGCCAAAAAAATAACCATTTTTAGGGGCCATCTGTCTCTGCCCTAGGGTATTTAAAGGAATGCCAAGGAGTGGACTTCCCTTCAGCACAGCCAACTGCAGACTATCCCAGACACCTCTACTCAGGCCAATGATCCACTCATCATCTTTATGCAGACCCACTTGGTAAAGCCACTAGGAAACCTAAAAATGGGCTCCAACAGGTCCCCCCTTCTTAATATATAAAAAACAACTCCCCATTAAGAGCTGACAGTAATCTCCATAGTTTTCACACCTCCCAGTACAGGAGTAGAGGATGATAAAGATGACATTTCTTTCTTGGAATGTGTCTAAGATGACTACAGTGGTCTTAGCTACATAAGACACTTTAAATAAAAAAAATTCTTGCCAGGCGATGGAGGTGCATGCCTTTAATCCCAGCACTCGGGAGGCAGAGCCAGGCAGATCTCTGTGAGTTCGAGGCCAGCCTGGTCTACAAAGCAAGATCCAGGAAAGGCACAAAGCTACACAGAGAAACCCTGTCTCAAAAACAAACAAACAAACAAACAAAATAAAAAAAAAATTCTTGATGTAATTGTATCAAACTTAAAAACTTTCTTGGGCTTCATAATTAAGATTAACTGGTTAAAATAATTCTAATATAAATATTGCTATGCATAGTTACAATTCTCTCATTCTTATAACTTAAAGCAAACTCTTAATAGAAGCATTCGAATTTCTTGCTAATAAAACATAGGATAAATGTCTGATGTGTTCACACCAAACTTAAATACTTTCTTAACTTCACCAAACCATGCTACATCAATATCAATATGTTAACATAATAATTCTAAGATAAACATTACTATACACAATTATAATTCCTATAAACCTACTCTCAATATAACCATTAACACTTTCTTAGAAACCTACATTCAAAAACAATTTTTAATAGAAGTATACAAAACATAATATTAATTCACTCAAGTAACACTAAAATATTTTTAAATTAAATAGACAGGATTATTAATACTCTCCCTTTTCTTTATAATTTTTTTAAGAAAAAAAACAAACTTCTCTATTTAAACAGTTCCAATTTTAAGCAGTTCCATTTTTACATAAATAGTTCCATAAATCATCAACATTGATAGAGTCTATGTACACAAGTTTCATTGCAATGCTTAAGTTCAAAAGGTCAAAAAGAGTTCTGTTACCATTTCTAAAAGTTCCTCTGCGTGCCTGAAATCAGGGCCTGTCTTGTCAGCTGCCCATAAGTCTATGTATAGCAAACAGCTCCAAAGATGAGGAGTCCGATAACTAAAACATTTGCAGTTAACAATTTTGGTTAAAACAAGCATTTCTGCAACTCTTGTACTCAGCTACCACTGAGCTTCACAGTCTGTAGCCTTCCATAACCAGGCTGTTCCTAGACCCTGTGTCCTGATGTTAGAGAGCTTTACCTCACAGCCACATAGGCTCAGTGCTCTCTCAGCTGCCAGGAGCTGAACCATGAACCTCTCACAGCAACCCTGGCCCTGGAAGGATCCCACTACCTACCTCACTGATGGTCCAAGTACTCAGCACCTTGGGTCTAGGAGTCTTCTATAGCATTCAGCAGTTTCTGCAGAATCCTAGTCTGCTGTTCAGCCTGGAGCATTCAGTAGTTCCTGCATGTCTAAGCTGCTCGTCTGGTATGGACACTGCTTCTCTACTACTGGAAGTAGTCTGGTTTCCACAGGCTCCACTGCTCACTGCTGTTCACTGTTCATCTTTCCCATGATGCAAGCCATTGGGCTCTCCAAGCTGCTCTGCCATTCGCCTTTCTCATAACTTAGCATGTTCACTTCTCACCGTGGATTCTTCACAGCAGAAATCCTGAAGACCCTTGCCACTAGTGCTGGCTCTGCTTTTACTGGCTCTTACCAGCTTGGGGAAGCTATAATGTCTCCATGGGTCCCAGCTGTGGACACCTGGCTGTTACTTTATGAAACTAGAAGTCTCTGAAGCTGTTTTTGTTGTCATTGGTGGCTTTTAGAATTGCCAATTTGCAATATGCTATGGACACTCCTTTCTGCATCCCAGGTTCCTACTTTACTCTAAATCATGTTTTTTTTTTTTTTTTAAAGTTCACAATATAATCCCTCTATTAAACCTTCACCATATCCTTAAGACCTAAATCCCATATATTCTAAACCTACATTTCTCTGACTTACTTTATTACAATTCTTATTTACAACTAGCATGGCCATTTACTACATGTACTTACATTAAGCATTTAGACTCACATTCCACATATACTTATTTATACTTCTTACAAGCTTATAGTCTTAAAGAAATTTTATAGGACTACATTAGTAAATATATTTCTTACATTCATAAAAGGTTATATTCTCACTATATGTCTTAAATAAATTCTATAAATCTATTTTACAAACTTATATTAATAAGGAAACTCTATAGGATTATCTTAGCAAAGCTACTTCCTACTCTTAACTAACTTACACTAGGAAGACTCTCTTAGCAAACTCTCTATAGGGCTACCCTTACAAATATCTAACTTAGCAAACACCTAAAGATTTCTTAACACCTCAAAGAGATTAAAAAATTATTCTTATCATTTAGAAGAGATGTTAAATTATCTTCCAACAAGACAGAGTAATTTTCTTTGGACTTCATTTCAATCCATAAAGAGAATGAGAAGAAAAACCTTGTAAGAAACATTCTTTTTCTGAATTGCTCAGCTAGTCATTCTGTAACAGTCAACTTCCCATCAGGAAAAGACAATTGTCTAAATTGGAGTGGGGTTCCAGATTTGCAATATTCAGCATGGTCCCCTGCTAGACTATTTACCTTGAAGGCTTAATGTATTTCTAAGTGACTTCATTGCTCTTATAAGTAGTTCTTTGTCATCCAGCTATCATAAAAAACACTGTGCACAGCTATTAGGGAATATAAGGCATTTTCTCAAAGGAGCCTGTAAAAGCCTAAAGGGGCATAGCTTCAAGCTCTGTTTTCCTTATAGTTTTTCATAGGAACTGAGATTCAAAAAACTCTCAATTTTACTCTTTAATTTTTTAAAAGCTGTATTTTAAGTTTACCACGACCATCAATTTGAGCTGAAAAAAGGTTTTTTCTGGGCAATACTTCCATCCTTAGTGGAAAAAAAAAACACTTTTCCCAGAATGCATTTTCTTATCAGCCCACTGTTATGTGCTATCTTTCAGACTCTGTTTCCCATAATTCTTTTCGGATCCAGAAGTCAACTTCCAGTTCTCTTTTACTGGGCTTTTTTTTTTTTTCATATTGACATATTGAAAATCAAGAGTAAATGAGCTTTTCCCTTAACTATGGGAGATTTTTGTTATCCCTAAGCTCTCATTAGGACAGGTGTATTTCCTTAATCAGCCCTTTCACCTGACCCAGTTTCTGAGCTGGTTGCATTCATTTGTCTGCATGCACTCAGACAACTATCACCTCTCACTTCTTCTCACCAGAAGTCAGTGGGGGAAATGGAAAGTGCTTGAAGCAAAGCTTTTGTGTGATGGAAAAAAGAGCTTTTCTCCTGGACAGTTCTCCATCCTGTCCTGGCTTGGCTCCTCCCCCAGATGCTGTCCCAGACTCAGCAACCACTGTCAAGGCTCAGCTTTACTGCTTTCTCCAGCAGCACCTACCATCAAGGAGGAATCTACCTGGTTCAGCTCCACACTCCAGCAAGCTCTTGACAATTGCAGGAACCCTAGTATCCCTGAAATACACTCAAACTTGGAGGTGCTGGCTAATTGCTTCTCAGCGGTTGCTTAGAAATGAAGATACAATGCTAACAGAGAGGGTTTGAATTGCTTCAGGGGATCTTTGTGCTAGGGTGAATATGAGCAACCTTTCCATTCTGATAGATGCCCACCCAGAAACAAAGCCCTTGACACCTCAGCTCAGCTGCAGCCTAAAGGCTTAGCTTTACTGTTTCCCCCAAGCCACAGTTTCCTGTCCCATTTGGCTCCCTGTGGCTCTTTGCCTGCACTCTCCCAAGCATTTATGGTTAAGTTCTATTTAAATTCAGGGGATTCTGACTGCTGGTTTTTACTGGCTAGAAGAGACAGAGCTTAGAAGAGAGATTTTTGGGATCTCAAGCCCTGACTTCCTCATTGCAGGGAGGATTTTTAAGCTTCCATTGCTTCCTTCTCACCAGCAACCCTTCTCCCCAGTCTCTTCACCTTTAAGGGAAGCTGTCCTTGCTTCAGTTTCTGCCTTCACTTTATTTCTACTAGGCTATAACCATAGGGAACTTCTGGCTGCTGATTTTCTTGACTTGGCAGAACTTAGAGTGAACCATGGTAAATTCTTGCACTCTTCCAGGTGAATATAATTTTGCCCTTACAGAAAGAGAAACTGTGAAATCTGAGACACAAAGATCTAAAAAGCTTTTAGCTTTTTAGAAATAGTTTACTAAGTTTTTAAAGAAAGCTTTTAGTTTTTGAGAAAGATGACCAAATTTCCCCCAAACTTCTATTCTCTAAACTTTTTGGCTTCAACTAGTTCTGTTGGTAATGTGTTGTATGAGTTTTCTCAGGCATTGCTGACAGAGCAGAGGATTTTTGTTTCATCTGCCTGCATCTGCTGCAGGGGAAATCTCTTTACAGTGTTGCTTGGATTTAGAATTTTAGCTTTTCCAAGGCCAAAATCTTCCATAGGAATCTTTTTTTTTTTCTGCCTGATAGGCTCAAAGAAGATAGATTTTTTCCCCAGCTTGCCTTCCTAGTACCAATGTTAGAAAATTAAAGACATAGTTTCTGAAAATTAAAGACATAGTTTCTCTGTCTTGTAGTTTATTCTGTTTTTCTTTCTATATTCCTTATCCAATATTTCTATGTACTACCTTATTCTAAATTTCTTCCTGTATTATATTGCTACACTCTACCTTCCTTATTTTTCATAGATAGAAATTAAGAGAGAAACAGAAAGAGAAATATTGATAGAGAAGATTATACACTGTAGCCTTATACTTGAACATCCTTCCAGTCTGTTTTTTTAAAATTTTTTATAAAACTCTCTGCTACATTTAACTTTTTTTTACACTACAAAACCACAGTGGCCTGACTACTTTTGCTAAATACTCTGGAAAAAAAAGAAATATATATATACTTTTTTTTCTTTTTTGTCTTAGTGCATGTTCAGTGGCATCATCTGTGGGGGCCCATCCCTCACTTTCACATTTCCTCAGAGTACTCTTGAGTAGAAGCAGCAGGAAATATTAGTTGGAAGGACAGAGGGGAGATTAAAAGCTAGAAATTTCAGGATAGACTCTGGAGGGCCTGGATCCCAATCAATCAGTCAAGTGCAGACCATTCCAGATACCTGTACTCAGACCTGTGGTCCAATCATATCCCTTATGCAGCCCTGCTGGGTAAAGACACTAGGAAACCTAAAAATGGGGTCCAACAACCACTTTCCCTAATATCAAACAATCAGCATCAAAAACATACATACAAGTAACATTTTACAGATGAATTATGTATTTATGTATGTGTGTGTGTATAAAACAACAGTTATTATTTAAAGAGGCCATGAATTTGAAAGAGATCAGGGAGGAGTATATGGGAGGGTTTGGAGTAAGAAAAGAGAAAGGAGAAACAATGTTATCACATAATTTCAAATAATAAAATAGTTTGGAAATTTCTTATAAAACCTGAAGTGGAATTTCATATGAATCTTGTGATTGTCATCTTAGATAACTATCCCATGCAAATAAACTTATATAATAATCTTAAACCAAAGAGCCCAGGTATTATTCAGAAACTGAATCATCCAGTAAACTAATTCCAGTATAAAAGTTTTTAAAATGCAACAATTTGGATAAAGGTTCAGAAATTTGTGCCAGGTAGAAAAAAGACCCATTCTCATAGTTATCTATGGGACATTGTGTATATAACTGTTTTAAAATTGAAAGATTAAAAGAATGGAAAACAGATTAGTTATTGTTGAAAATCACAAAATGTTCCATAGAGAAATGAAGGCAAGGGAGGTGGGAATGATAAAAGAACCTTAGGTCAAGAGAATTGCTTTCTACCTAGGTTAGGTTAATGGTTACACAAATTTTCACATGTGGTGAAACTGTGTAGGATGAAAACATACATACCATTTTGTACTCTCAAAAATGAGGACAATCTGAAAAGCACTAATGATTGTATTAATGGTAATACCTTATTTGTAATTATGCACTACATTTTTACAAGATACCTTACCAATATAAGCAAGTGGAAAATAAACTAGAGAGTGAAATTGTGTAATGAAAATACATATGTCAGCATTATTTCCTACAGCCACAAGGATTGCTACAATTCAGATTATCTTAAGTTTTAATTAAATGAATTATGAATACTGTAATAAAAGCTACAATAAAGGCTATAATGAAAATGTTCTTTTATCTATGATACCAGTACTTATTTCTGTGACAAAGCCAGATGGAAACAAGATATTAAAACTCAATACATAAATCACTTGATATGCCTCATGATATTCAATGAATGACTTCACAAAAGTCTGATGTTATCTCTATTAGATAAACTTTTTCCTATATTAATTGATATTTAAGTAGTAGTGTGTTGGAATCTTTTTCCAATGCTAGGAACAAGTTGACATTTAAAAAAGCTAATTTATGTCTTTGGGTTAATTTGTCCACAATACCAACTGAACAAACTGAATAGTGAATTAAAAATTAAAAAATAATTTTAGCTAATATATGTGTGTGACATGTATATGTAAGACACACACACACACACACACACACACACACATATGTATATGTGTGTGTATGTGTGTGTGTGTAGTGTGTATGTATGTATATGTATATGTGTGTGTGTGTGTGTGTGTGTGTCTTAAACCTGTTATATGTGTGGTAAATAAATGGTTTATCTCATTAACTGCCAAAATCTTGTAGGGTTATCTGATTCATATAAGTTACAATTGATTTTAAGATAGTTGAGAAATTGAAAACTATTTTAAAATAAATGTCACCATTTTGAAATAACAGATATTACACAATTATAGAAAACTTCAACTGGATAAGGAAAAATTACTTAAGAAATAGTAAGCTCACCCCAGGAGTCGAATTGAAGACCCTGACATTAACCTGCACACCTATGAACATATAATTTTTGACAAAGAAGCCAAAAATGTACAATGGAAAAAAGAAAGCATCTTCAACAAATGGTGCTGGCATAACTGGATGTCAATGTGTAGAAGGCTGCAAATAGATTTTTTTTTATATTTTATTCCCAGAATGCTCTAAATCATCTGCACTAGAAATGTGGAAGAAATTGTGATAATAAGCACGATTCCAAGTTTTTTTTAACCACTTTTTATAATTTATTTCAATTTTTAATTATGTGTAGGTGCACATGAATATGTATGCCTGAGAAGGCCAGAGTGGATTAATCTCTCTGGAGCTAGAGTTAGAGGCAGTTAGGGTCTTCCCAATGTGAGAGCTAGGAACTGAATTCCAGTCCTCTGGAAAAGTAGCAAGCACGCTTAATGGCTGAACCATTTATATAGCTCCTCCCTTTTTAAAAATAATTTATTTGAGGCACTGGGAATGACTCTGGGGCCTTACCCATTCTATGCAATAATTCTGCCAGTGAACTATATTCCTAGGTCTAAGATTTCAACTTTTTATATCTTAAAACATTTGCTTGTTTATATTAATGCACATAATGGTGAGTTTCATAAAGACATTTTCTTAAAAGTTTGTTATGAACTTTGACCACATTCACCCCACCACTCTTCTCTTTCTTTCCTTACCCAAATACTGTTATTTTCCTTTGTTCCCACAGACATTCTCACTTCTACTTCCATGGATCTGTATAATCTAGGATCCATAAATGCAAGAAAAACATGATAATTATATCTCTGGGTCTGACATTTGTGATTTATAAAAATTTAAAACTTACTTTCTATATCAATGGTATGCAAAAGAAACTATAATACTCATAATTAATAATTTATTTTGAGTCAGATATATGTGAGCAAGCTCTTTCTTTCTACTATTTTCCAGTAGTGTATGGAGTGTTGAAGGGTGAGGAGAGGAAATGTGGGAAAATTTTGCTAACATTTTTATGAATCCTGGCTTAAGTTGAAACTACTGATAAAAACCCATAGAATTTTTCACTTTTGAAATATTCTGATATATTGCACTTTAAGTTTCAAATCCATAAATGCTCCCATAGTGTGTAATAATATTTCTTTTTGTAAGATATTGTGCATGTTTACAGCTCACTCCATGGCTAGGAAATCCAATGGCACATTTAGAAGTGACTCTTAGTAACAAAAATATAAAGGAGAAGAAAATGAATCAGAATATAGTGCCATGTCTTCTTCTATGAAATGATTAATACCATACTTGACAATAGAATACTTCTCAATTGTTTTGTCTTCTGGGGGAATTAATATAAATATCTGGAAGCCAATACTGAATTGTTGCAGTATAATATTTATAGAAACAGAAAGGCCAAGTAAAGATGTAAAACATGAGCATTTTTGCTGTGTAATAAATTTCTTCATTGGATTCTGAGGAATAAAATCGAAATGAACACTGTGTGAGCTAACTCAATTCTCAAATTAAATATTAAGTTGAGAATTCTATTATAATATCTTTAAGTCTAAACCCTCATATAAATAATGAAATTAATAAGCCAACACTGAAATTTAACTTTAATTAATTATGTAGTGGCAGGACCCAAAGAAGAAAATCTCTACTAAACATTTATTTGTGTAGAAATTAAACTCAGGTTATTTAATTTTTATATGGTATATCATTTGAATAGTAGAACAATCAGGAATTACTCTTTGAGTAATTATTTCCTGGAAACTCCCACTTGTCTGCTGGAATGCCTGTCATCTGAAGACCAATCTCCAAAACTGCTCATTAACTGGGTTAACCACTGGTAGGGTTTATTTGTAGCTACCAACTGAAACATCTAAATTGGCCCTTTTAGTATTGTGGACTTGTTTATTAATGGCAGCAGCATCCTGAAATGCTTTGGATTCTGTTTCCCAAAGGAGTTACGATTGTATAAATGCAAGAAAATGGGAAATAGACTCCGTATACAATGTCAGCCATTAGAAACTGTCACAACTTCATACATAAAAGAAGTATTGGAATGACCAGTTAGAAAGTGATCTAGAACACTTGGCTATCAGAATGACTGTACTCCTTGAATTAGTACATGGGAAAACATTTATCTGCCGAGTGAAAAGAAACATTAGATAAACTACAAAATCAATTAAATAAAATGCAGTTATTTTTTATTTCTAAGATTTTTTTCACTCTATAACTATTATTTGTATTTTTGTTTGACTCCATTCTGTATGGATTAGCAGGAGACTTTACAGAATGAGCCTTTAAATTTTTCAGAAACCAAAGCCAACTTCTCTCTCTCTCTCTCTCTCTCTCTCTCTCTCTCTCTCTCTCTCTCTGTCTCTGTCTCTGTCTCTCCTTTCCTCCATCCCTCCCTTCTCCCCCTCTCTCTCTTTCCTTCTCCTTCTCCTCTTCTTCTTTCTCTTCCCTTTCTTATCATTATTATTTTGATGACAGAAAATCCTAAAAGTCATTTCCCAAATTCATATCATTTTGCTTTGTTTAACTGAGGATACCTGTGTGACCACACAGATTTGGAACGATCCCTTGGAGCCAGGGGACTCACCAACTGGTATCCAAACAAAGACAATGCCTGCTTCTCTTCCAGAATCTATCAATAGCCAACAGTTCATCTAATGAGCATATTCCTTAGCCTTGTTTGATTGTTGACAAGCCCAGATAAAGTATAGGTAATCACAACTTCTATGAATTCAGCATTAAAATTACAATGTTTTTTTTTCTCATTTTTTTTTGAGACAATGTTTCTCTGTGTAGCTTTGCACTTTTCCTGGAACTCACTTTGGAGACCAGGCTGGCCTCGAACTCACAGAGATCTGCCTACCTCTGCCTCTAGAGTGCTGTTATTAAAGGCATGTGTCATCACCACCCAGCTAAAATTACAATGTTGTACTCAGGAAATGACATTTTGAAGCTTTTCTGTCTGTCTTTGAGTTCCTTCTTTCTATCCTCTCTTTCAAGGTGTTTCCTGAGCCATAGAGGGTACAATATAGATGCATTGTTAAGGCTAAGCCCTAACTAGTAAATTATTATCAGCATCTTGAGAAGCTACTAGTCTCTGTAGTCACCACCATTTATTTCAAAAAGACTTCTCTGATTAAGACTGAGAGTATCATTTGTTATAGTTAAGAGTATGGATGTTTAAAAAGCAGTTTGATGCTATCAATTTAGCTAACAACAATAATAATGTCTGCTGTGGGATATTCTGTATGTCAAATGTGTTGCTCTGATTGGTTAAAATAAATAAAGTGCTGATTGGCCAGTAGCCCAGGCAGGAAGGATAGGGTAGGTGGGACAAAGAGGAGGAGAATCGTGGGAAGTGGAAGGCTGGGGAGGGAGATCCTGCCAGCCGCTGCCATGACAAGGAAGATGTAAGGTACTGTTAAGCCATGAGCCACATGGCAAAGTATAGTTTAATAGAAATGGGCTAAATATAAGACTAAGAGCTAGACAATGATAGGCCTGAGCTAATGGCCAAACAATTTAAATAATATAAAAGTGTGTGTTTATTT
Source organism: Onychomys torridus (assembly GCF_903995425.1). NCBI lineage: Eukaryota > Metazoa > Chordata > Mammalia > Rodentia > Cricetidae > Onychomys > Onychomys torridus. The sequence continues at coordinate 81,109,971 of NC_050466.1, read as the reverse complement.
TATAAGTGGGCTACTGTACTGCTGTGGCTTAGTGGGACATGGAGGAAAACTCAAGCTACAAATGTCTGTCTTATATGTTTGTTTTTATCAGGTTTACAGTACTAGGCATGTACTATCTCACTTCAAGTCTATGTTTTCTTGTTGACTGTTAGCCCTCCTAACTTTATACACAATATCAGATATTTAATCATGAACTTTATAAACACTAGCATGCAGAATATCATCAAAAAGATTATTTTATATTATTCATTGTGGCTCTGCTTGTCCAAACAACTTTAGATTGCACATTATTTGTACATACTGGCCTCTACGATGGTTCCTAACATTCCCTACTTTCTTGTATTCTCTCCCCACTTTTCTGGATATGTTTGATTAGGGAAAGATGATTGCCACATTCTGAAAATTTCTATAGAAGAATTCACACTTGAAGAAATGGAAGACTGTTGACAAGAGCCAGGTAGATGAATTTTACCTAGATTCTCTAGCCAGAGTCATGATGTTGGTAACTGAAGCTCCAGCCAGCATCATAAGATACTCTGAGCCAGAACCACTTCTAATTCACTAATTTTAGAAATCATGATACAATAAATATTCATTGTTTAGGTCACTGAATGCTAAATTTTGGGAAATTTGTGACAAACAAAAGACCAAATTTGGGAGATTTATTATAAAAGTATAAATGACAAACTATCCAAGTATTATTATGAGACTAAGGTCTAGAGCAAAATGAAAATATATCTTAAATCATGGAATTATGCCATGATTTTCATTTTCTTTCTTGTATGTTTTTCTCCACTCCATCTCTCTTCTTTGATATGAGGGCTTACAATATCCCAGGCTGTCTTGAAAGATGTTATGTAGCCAAAGATGACCTTGACTTCCTGATCATTCTTCCTGTACTTCCAAAATGCTTGTATTATAGGTAGGCACTACAAAAACCAGGCTTTTATAATTTTTAAATATACTGTTTTTAGAAATAATAAGTGAAATTTATTTGATAAATTTTGTTTTAAAATTATCATTTAAGTAGTTCAGTGGTACATAAAACAATGCAAAGTGAAACATAAAACAAGCTACAAATAATGTTACCTCAATTCAAAATGCTTACAAAACTGTGCAAAATATGAGCATTATTGCTTATCTTTTAGTATAGCATTTTTAGGTGCATAAAATTACTTATCACAGAATAATGAGAATTCTACTCTTTTCAGCATAAATATTTCCTTTTAGGCTTTCTTAAGGTTTATAAGAATGCAACATCTAGTGCAATTGCTCTCATCCTTAAATGTATGCCTTTTTATTTAACCCAACTCCAATAAAAACCAAAAAGAAAAGAGAAGTTAAATTAACCTATTACATCAAAGGATTAATGTAAATGAAATAAAAACACATTATGTTATATTTATTATCACATCATTAATTAACATCTCCAGTAAACTTTTGGAAGAAATATCTCAAGAAAGCATAGCTTCAGATATTTAAAATAAAATAAAGCTAGTCATGTTTTCCTTTAGATAGCTACACTAACTGCAGTTACTCTCTAATCTTACCACATTCTTTGTCTACAATCTGCCTAAATTGCAGAGTAGGTCTGAAGAGTTAAGATATTTTAAGTCTATATCAATAATATCACAAGCTATATAGAACCATCAAGTTTCTAATAGAAAACTGCTACAACTGATAAGCACATCCAGCAAAGTACTGAATATAAAACTATACTAGTCTGTTTTCTGTTGTGATGCTGACCTCAGTGGAGAAAATACCTTCATCACGTTGACTTGTAGGCAAGTCTATGGGGGATTTCCTTGATTGGTGATTGGTGTGAGAGAGCCCAGTGCTGGCAAATGGTCCTGAACTGTACAAGGAAACAGGTTGAGCAAACCAAGGAGAGCAAGCTAGTAAGTAATGTTCCACAATGATCTCTGTTTTGGTTCCTGTCTCCAGGTTCCTGCCTTGGCTTCCCTCAGAGATGGATTGTTACTTCTATGGTGAAATAAATCCTTTCCTTCACAAGTTACTTTTGGTCATGGTGTTTATCACAGCAACAGAAAAATAAACTACAACAACATCTGGTAGAAGGTTAGTATATAACTATACAAAAAACTAAAAAAATGAATCTAATAAACAAATAGTATGAAAATAATCTAATTAAAATTGGAACATGTAATTAACCAGAGAGTTCTCAAAAGAAGAATTGAAAATGATTGAGAAATATTTATTTTAATGTTCAACTTTCTTAGCCATCAGTGAAATGCAAATTAAAGTGACTGTGATTCCAACTTAACTGTTTCAAATGGCTGTTAAAAAATAACAAATGCTGGCATGGATATGGGGAAAGAAGAACACTTACTGAAGATTGATGGGAGTGCAAATTAGTGTGGTCACTATGGGTATCAAAATGGAGGTTCCTCAAAAAGCTAGGAATAGATCTACCATATGATCTGGTTATACTACTTCTAGGGATATTCCCAAAGTACTCTGTATCCTACACAGGTGTGTGCATGATAGATTATTTTATCTCAGTTTGAGTAAATTTGAAGTTTCTTTCTTTGCAATCAGAAGTAGCTGCCATGGAGAGTTTTGGAAGAATGGTCACCTATGTTAAGAAACTTGTGCAAGTTGTGAAATTTCCTAAAAATTGCTATGTGCTATATTGGTATGTCACCTACTGCTTTGGTTATTGATTTCCACTGCAAGGTTATATAACAAGAGTTCAGAAAATTGCTTTTGAGAATAGCATGTTTACAGCATACAGGAAGTTAGTGACAGTTTGTGGCAGATGTCAACACCTAGCAGAATGAGTAACATTGTAATTCTCTGAAGCACAAATTCAGGGATGTCCTTGTTTGTTGACTCTTCAATCTATCAATTTGTTGTTCTGTTCTACTCAAAAATGACACATTCAATAAGTATCAGGCAGCTCTTTTCAAATTGTCTACTCTTGCCTAAAAATTTATTCCCAGTGCCTTCAAACAACATTTATTATCTCACAATTCCTGTGGAATGGGAGCCCAGGTAAATCTTAGCTAAGTGTCATGAACTTAAGGACTCTTACACATGTGCAGTCAGCTAGGACTGTGAACAACCCAAGGCTTCAATAAGGAAAGGTGCTTTCAATCTCATTCACACCAATGTTGTCAGGGATCAGTTTCTCACTGCCTGTTGGCTATCAGTCTCCCTCAGTTAGTTCCCTGCTATTTGGGCTTCCTTATAAGGCAGTTCACAAAAATGACATATGGTTACAGACAAAAAGAAACAGCAAAAGAGAGCACAAATAAGACAGAAGGAAGAGTCTTTTGTAAACTAATTGTAGATGTAATAGCCTATCACATTTGCCTTGTTCAAATCAAATTACTAGACACAGATTACACACATACACAAAGGATTAGATTTATAGTAGCTACAGGAAGCAGAAATCATTATTAGACATCCGAGTTATCTGTCATCTTTCCTTTTTGGTTATCATGAAGATTCTTCACTTCCAAGTAAAATGTTTGAATGAGATTATTATTCTCAGAAAACTGCTTTTAAAATATCTTGATTTACTTACAGATCTGGTTGATCAACTTCCTAACACAAAAACCCTTGTCATTACAAATTACATGGCAGGTCAAAAGTCAATAAATACAATATTACTAAACATATCAGAAGTTAATTTGTAATTTCTTTTAATAAGAAAATGTCATTCCCCCACAAAGGAATATGTTGCTAGGCCAGAGCAGAACAGCATTTAGCCTAGCACTAATTTTCTTCACTGGTAAGGTAATATTTCTGAGAATTTACCTTTGATATATCAACTGAGTTTTGTTGCTTAGCTAGTGTGCATGGGCCCTAATTATGAAACTATATACTTGAGCATCCTTTGAAATGGTTCTTTCCATGTCCTTGGATGGTTTCTTATATTATAAATATTCTATGTATTAGTATTCTAGGGAACATTGAAGAGATTCATCTTCATTCAGCTCTTCTGGATTTTCTATCTCAGGTGAGAAACCTCCATTTTATTTTTTCCTTAATTTTATGAACATTACAGTGAACAAAATCTTGAAAATAAATAAAAACATTAGATACCTTAATTAACCAGATTCATGTAGTATAGACACTGAAGATGAGAGAGAACATACATCTCTATTTTTCAGAGTTGGTTTAACTTTGCTTAGTATTACACATTTTAATTCTATCTATTTTCCTGAAAAATTTTAAACTTCATTCTTGTATAAAAGTAAGTTACATTCATAGATAAAGAGACAAAGATAGATCTGATATATACATAGGAATAGATATAGATACATACAGTTATATATACTGTGGGATGTCTTTCTGTATGCTGTGAATATGTGTTACTCTGATTGGTTGATAAATAAAGCTGTATTGGCCTATGGCAAGGCAGCTTAGAGGCAGGCAGGAAATACAAGCAGATAGACAGGAAGGAAAAAGTCAGAAGGAAATAGAGGCAAGCCAGCCACACAGGGAACAACATGTAATGGGACACAGGTAAATCCACGGAATATGTGGCAATACATGAATTAAGTTTGGGGTTAATTTAAGATGTAAGAACTAGATAGTGATAAGCCTGCCATAGACTATACAGTTTGAAAATAAATATTATCCTCTGTGTGTTTATTTGTAACCAAGTGGTTAAGGGACATGGGTGGGAGAGATTCGTCCTGACTGCAGGGCCCAGGCAGAAACACAGGAAAAAATCTAGTTACATATATATCAAATTATTGTTATCCACTCATCTATAAAATGAACAACTAGATTGATTATAATTCTTTGCTATAGTGAATAGAGCAACAATTAGCATGTAGTATGCAAATATCTCTATGGTAGGGCATGGAGTTCTCCGTGTATATGACCAGGCTTGAAATTGCTGGGTCATAGGGTGGCTATATAATATTTTATTTTTTTGAGAAACCTTCAAACTCATTTCCACAATGGCTGAATTCCCACCAACATAAGAGATACACTTCTTTACATTCTACAATTAAGTAGTGTTTCAATGTATTTTTAATTTGCATTTTCCTGATAGATAGGGATAATGAACACATTTTAAACCATATTTTACCCATTTGTATTTTTTTTGGCTGTTTGTTAATTGACATTTGTTTTATTCCCTCGAGATTTAATTTCTGAAATTCTTTCTAAATTTGGGATATTAGGCCCTTGTCTGTAGTGTGCCTGGTAAAGATTTTCTTCCATTCTGTGGGTTATCTATTTACTCTGCTGATTGTTTCTTTTGCTATACAGAGACCTGTGTTTTCATGTAGACTCATCTTTTGATACTGGAGGTTAATTCCTCTTCTGCTGATCTATTTTAAAAGCCCTTGACTGCCTCGGTATCTTGAAGAGTATCCTTTAAGATACCTAAAAGATTCAGAGTTCCAGGTTTGAAGTTAAGGTCTTTGATCCATTCTGATTGCATTTTTATACAATGTGAAGAATATAAATTTAATTTCATTATTCAGTAGGTAGCAATCCAGTTTTTGTCAGAATGATTTACTATTAGTTGCCCAAAGTATGTTTTTTTCAACCTTTGCTAAAAATTGCTGTTTTATTACCAAGTCCTCTATTCTATTCTTTTTGTCTACCTGTCTATTTTTATACCATTACCAGGCTATCTTTATCACTATAACGTAATTTGAGGGTGGATATTGTGTTACCTCCAACACTGTTCTTAATCCTTAGGATTGCTTTGGCCATGCATGACTATTTTGTGATTTCTTAGGAATCCCTATATTAGTTTTCTAAACCTTCCAAATATGGCAGGGATTTTGATCGGTGTTGCATTGATTCTATATATTGATTTTGGTAGGACAAACATTTTTACAATATTAATATTGTCTATTCAGAAACATGGAATAGTTTTCCATTATCTAGTTACTTATGTGAATACCTTTTTTAATATCAAAGTTTTCTTTGAAGAAATTTTTCATTTATTTAGTTAGAAATATTCCTAAATACTTTATTTGGAAGGAATTACTTTGAATGGAATATTTTTCTTACTTTCTTTCATGGACAATAGACCATTAGAATACATTAAGGCTAATTTTTTTTATTGATTTTGTATAGTGCAGCTCAATTGTTAGTGTGTATTAGGTCCAAGTGGTTTTTAGTAGACTCACTAGGGTCTTTAAGCAAGAATAATGTCATCCAGCTGGGATCTCCTGCTCCCCTAAGCTTTCTTTCCCTCAAACCTTGTTCTTCATTACTCCCACTGTCGTCCAAGTTGTTCATGTAGATCTCATCCATTTCTCTGTCATTGGGTGAACCCTGTGTCTTTCCTAGGGTCCCGTTTTCTAGGTAGCCTCCCTGGAGTTGTGTAGCAGTCTAGTCATCTTTGTTTAACATCTAGTATCCTCCTATGAGTGAGTACATACCATGTTTGTCCTTCTGAGTCTGGGTTACCTCACCCAGCTGGATCAAGAACAGAAAGGGAGAACAAGGAATAACAGACCATGATAAATGAAGACCACATGAGAACTGGAATAGGCAGAGTGCTGGAGAGGTTGCCTGAAATCCACAATGATACATCCTCTGTAGACTGCTGGCAATGGTCGAGAGAAAGCCTGATCTGACCTAGTCTGGTGATCAGATGGCCAAACACCCTAACAGTCGAGCTGGAACTCTCATCCAATAACTGATGGAAGTGGATGCAGAGAACCTCAGCCAGGCCCCAGGTGGAGCTCCAGGTGTCCAATTGTTGAGAAAGAGGAGGGACTGTAGGAGCGTGAATTGTTGAGCCCAAGATTAGAAAAAGCACAGGGACAAATAGCCAAATGAATGGAAGCACATGAATTATGAACCAAAGGCTGTGGAGCCCCCAGCTGGATCAGGCCCTCTGGATAAGTGAGACAATTGAATAGCTTGATCTGCTTGGGAGGCACCCAGTCTGTGTAACCAGGATCTGTCCTTAGTGCATGAGCTGGCTGTTTGAAACCTTGGGCTTACAGAGGGACACTTTGCTCAGTCTGGAAGGAGGTGAGAGGACCTGCCTGTACTGAATCCACCAGGTTTAAATGAATCTCCAGGGGTGCCTTGATCCTGGAGGACATGGGAATGGAGGGGAGGGGATAGGGGGAAGGTGAGGGTGGGGGCGGTAGGGGGGAGGAAAGGGGAACCCATGGCTGATGTGTAAAATTAAAACACAAATATAATAATAATAAAAAAAGAAAAAAAGAATAATGTCATATTCAAATAGGAATGGTTTGACTTCTTCTCTTCCTATTGTTATCCCTTTTATGTCTTTCTTGTCTAATTACTTTAGGTAAGAGTTTGAGCACTATATCAAAGAAGAGAGGGGAAGTAGACATTCTTATTTCATTTCTAGTTTTAAAGGGTGTGTTCTCATTTTTCTCCAATTAATAATAATATTTGCTATAGGATTGCTGTATGCAGGCTTTATTTATTTGAGGTGTATTACATATATTCCTAAAGTGTCCAGAACTTTTTAAATTTTTTTAAATTTTTTTTCAGAACTTTTATCATGAGACTTTGTCACATGCTTTTATCAGCATATATTGAAATAATTATGTAGTTTTTTTCCTTGAGTTTGTGTGCATGGTGTATTAGATTTATTGATTTGCATGTGTTGTACCAACCTTGCATTTCTAAGAGGAAGAGGTCATTTGGTTTTAATGTATAATCTTCTTAATATATTCCTGAATTCAGTTTGTAAGTATTTTGTTTAGATTTTTTGCACCTATATTCTTTAAAAACAAACAAACAAAAACAAAAACTGTAGCTGGGTTTGGTATTAAGGTGACATTGCTTTCATAGAATGAATTTGGCAGTATTCCTTCACATTCTATTTACATGGAGCAAGTTAAGAACTGGTATGCGACCTTACTTTAAAGTTTTCATGGTAATTTTTAGTGATGTTCTAAATTTCACTGGACTCAATTGTAATGACACACTTTTGACATCTAATTTTATTTATTTGTGTTCTTTTTTCTTTTTGTCATATTAAATAAGGGTTTGTCTATCTTATTAACTTTTTGAATGAGCCAACTCTGGTTACTTTTATATTATCATTTTAATCTTGATTTCATAAATTTATTGTGTACTCTTTATTATTTCTTGCCATCTATTGTTGGTGTTCAGCAGCTTATTGTTTTTCAAGAGCTTTTAGATAATGTGATATATTAATTCAGATTTTTTAATATGAGTATTTCTTTCTATAAACTTTTGTTTTAGGCATGACCTTGCCTGCATCCCAGAGGTTCTGATAGGATGTGCATGTTTTGATATTTATTTGTCTGTATTATTTTTTTAGTTTCTTCTCCAATTTCTTAGATGACCCACTGTTCATTCAATTCATTCCATTTAGTCTCCAAGTATTTTGTGGATTCTGTAGCTTATTTTGTTGTTGATTTTTAGTTTTGTTGTATTATAGTCTAATAGCAGACAAGGAGTTATCTCAATATTTGTATTTGCTAAGCCTTGACCTGTATCTTATGCTGTTTTCAGTTTTGGAGAAGGTTTCATTTTGTCGTAGGATTACTACTCCTGTTTTGAAACACCATGACAAAAAGCAACTTGGGAAGGAATGGTTTTATTTTACCCACAGTTCCACATAACAGTTTGGGGGCAGGAACTCAAACACAGCAGAAACCTGGAAGCAGGAATTGATAAAGTAACCATGGAGGAGTGCTACTTACTGGCTTGCTTCCCTGCCTTACTCAGCTTACTTCCCAGAATGCAGCACCACCAGCCCAGGGATGGCCCCACCCACAATGGGTTTAGCCTACTCTTATGAATAACTAATTAAGAAAATAGCCTACAGGTTTGCCTACAGCCAGATCTTATGGTGACCTTTTCTCATTTGAGGCTCCCTCCTCCCTGACAACTCTAGCTTGAGTCAAGTCAACATAAAACTAGCTAGCACACATGTGCTACTGAAAAAAATGTTGATTCCCTCTCTGTGACTGTTTCTGTGTTCCTGCCTATGTCTGTCTCTATCTGTTTGTAATTCTAGTTCATCTATAATATATTTTAGCTCTGACTTTTTCTGAGTCAGGGTTTCTCTGTGCAACAATCCTGGCTGTCCTAGAACTCCCTTTGTGGACTGGACTGGCCTGGAACCCACTGAGATCTGCCTGCCTCTGCCTCCCAAGTGTGAGCAGAGATTATTGAACAGAGATGGGGAAGTCTCAGAATTACAAAAAAAATGGGGTCACTGTTGCAAAATCAATTGATTTACAAGATAAATATAAAAAGTCTCTGAAGAAAGAAATGGAAGAAGATATCAGAGAATGGAAAGATCTCCCATGCTCACAGATAGGCAGGATTAACATAAGTAAAAATGGCAGTCTTACCAAAAGCAATCTACAGATTTAATACAATGCCCATCAAAATACCAACACAATTCTTCACAGACCTGGAAAAAGCAATACTCAACTTTATATGGAAAAACAAAAAACCCAGGATAGCCAAAAGAATCCTGTACAATAAAACAACCTCTGGAGGCATCCCAATCCCCGATCTCAAGCTCTACTATAGAGCTACAGTAATAAAAACAGCTTGGTACTGGCATAAAAACCGACATGTGGACCAATGGAATTGAATTGAAGACCCTAACAATAATCCTCACACCTATGAACATATAATTTTTGACAAAGAAGCCAAAACAGTACCATGGAAAAAAAAAGCATCTTCAACAAATGGTGCTGGCATAACTGGATGTCAACATGTAGAAGGCTGCAAACAGATCCATATCTGTCACCATGCACAAAACTTAAGTCCAAGTGGATAAAAGACCTCAACATAAATCGAGTTTTATGAATTTATGAATCTGAACTTGATAGAAGAGAAAGTAGGAATTTAAATGAATGAGATCTACATGAGCAAACTGGACTTGAGGGGGGGTAATGAAGGGCAAGGGTTGAGGGAAAGAGAGCTTAGGGGAGCAGGAGATACCAGCTGGATCAAGAACAGAGAGGGAGAACAAGAAAAGAGATACCATGATAAATGAAGAACCCATGGGGATAGGAAAGAAGGAAAGTGCTAGAGAGGTCCCCAGAAATCCACAAAGATACCTCCACAATAGACTACTGGCAATGGTCGAGAGAAAGCCCAAACTGACCTACTCTGCTGATAGGATGGCCAAACAGCCCAACTGTCATGCTAGAACTCTCCTCCAATGACTGATGGAAGTAGACGCAGAGATCCTTGGTCAGGCCCCAGGTGGAGTTCTAGGAGTCCAATCGGCGAGAAAGAGGAGGGATTGTATGAGTGAGAATTGTTGAGACCAAGACTGGAAAAAGCACAGGGACAAATAGCCAAACTAGTGAAAACACATGATCTATGAACCAATAGCTGACGAGCCCCCATGGAACTGGATCAGGCCCTCTGGATAAGTGAGAGAGTTGATTAGCTTGAACTGTTTGGGGGGCACCCAGGCTGTGGGACCAGGATCTATCCTTAGTGCATGAGCTGGCTATTTGGAACCTGGGGCCTATGCAGGGACACTTTGCTCAGCCTGGGAGGAGAGGACTGGACCTGCCTGTACTGAATCTACCAAGTTGAGCTGAATCCCCAGGGGAGTCATTGCCCTGGAGGAGATGGGAATGGGGGGTGGGCTGGGGAAAGGGTGCGGGGCAGGAGGAGGGAGGACAGGGGAATCCGTGGCTGATATGTAAAATTAAATTAAATTATAAAATTAAAAATACAATAAAAATGTCAACTAAAGTTGCTAAAGATGTTGGCAATAACAGAAATGAAAAGGCTGTTGATTGCACCATCTCTGCTACTATTCTGGTATGTTCTATTGCTAAGGAATGCTTTGAGAAGATTACCAAAGGTGTTAACACAGCAGAAATCAGGAAAGGTGTGTTGTTGCCTGTGTTGCTGTAATTGCCAAATTTAAAATGAACAATCAAACAAAAACAGTCTAAACTTGTGACAACCCCTGAAGAAATTGCTCTCTCTGATACAATTTCTGGGAATGGAGACAAAAACATTGGAAATAACATTTCTGATGCAATGAAAATGGTTGGAAGAAAAGGTGTCATCACAGTGAAGTTTGAAAAAAACCTGAATGATGGATTACAAATAATTGAAGGAATGAAGTTTGACGGATGCTGTATTTACCCATATTTTTCTAACACATCAAAATTCAACTTGTGAATTCCATGATGCATATGTTCTGTTGAATAAAAAGAAATTTTCTGTGTTCAGTCCATTGTACCTGCTTTTGAAATTGCTAGTGCTCATGGGAAGCCCCTGGCCATAATCACAGAAGCTTCAAAGCACTCTTGAATTAAACAGGCTAAACATTGGTCTTCACTTGTAGCAGCTAAAGCTCCAGGGTTTGAGGAATAGTAGAAAGAACTGGCTTAAAGATAATGGCTATAGTTACTGGTGGTGCAGTATTTAAAAAAGAGAGGTTAGAATGTAAATCTTAAAGATGTTCAAGCTCATGACTTAAGTAGGAGAGGTCATTGTCATCAAAGATGATGCTATGTTTTTGAAAGGAAAGGATGACAAAGCTCAAACTAAAAACTGTATTCAAGAAATAGCTGGGCAGATACACATCACAACTATTGAATATGAAAGGAATAGCTGAATGATCAGCTGGTTAATCTTCCAATGGAGCAGCCATGCTTAAGATTGGAAGGACAAGTGTTGTTGAAGTAAAAGAAAAGACAGAGTTACAAATGCTCTAATTCTACAAAAGCAGCTCTGGAAGAAGGCTTTGTTCTAGGGGATTGTTTTAGTGACTCCAAGCCTTGGATTCTAGTGCACATGATGGAAAGGTGAATCATTGATCCCACAATGTTTACATGAACTGCAACACTGGATGCTGCTGGAGCAGCCTAATTGATAAGTACAGTGGAAGCTGTAGTGATAGAAAATTCTACAGAAGAGAATGTCCCTGGAATGGAAGCAATGTGTGTAATGGGAGGGTGTAGGGAAAGTGGCATGTTCTAACTCCAAGAAGAGATTTTTACCCTCATCAGTTAATTGTGACCAGAAGCTCAAGGCAGATTCTTCACCAATAACTTCAGAGAAGTCACCTGAAGAAATAACTGAAGAAGGGGCTGGCTGGCTGATCACACCAGTTACTTGTTTCCATTGACAATAAATATATAATGGTTTACTGCTGTAGACAATTTATTTTGTATTTTTGAATAAAGACATTAGTACATTCCTGATACTGAGTGCAAAAGCAATATACCAGTGTCCTTATTTCAAGTTAAAACACCGAGGTACTTATACTACAATTCTGTTATGGTCAAAATTTTGTTTAAAAAAAAGAAAAAGAAAAAAGTTCTTACTGTTATTGTATTGGGATGTATGTGGTGTTTATTGTCTTTTAGTGTTTGTTTTATTCAATTATGAACTCCAATATTTGGTGCATAAAGGTTTACAACTGTTACACATTTGTGATGACTTGTTACTTTCATTAATATGTAGTGTACCTCCTTAATTTTCTTTTAAATTTGGGGCTTTTAATATATTTACAACTTTTTTCCTTTCTCTTGCTTCCTTCCACACCCTTCCACATCCTCCCTTACTCTCTTTCAAATTCATGGCCTCTTTTTAAATAAATATTATTGCATGCATATATAATATATAATGTGTAATTGTAGTAGGTAGCTGATTGAGCCATGCCCCAAAGCACCGCCCCTAGTGAGGCAGCTGTTGCTGATGCTCCTGCTTATGATCTTGGGGTATCAGCCTCTGAGGCATAACCACTGGGGACCCAGAAGTCCTAGGATGTACAAATGCCCTTGTTTTTGGCTACTTTGTAGTTCTGGATGCTGAGATCTTGGATCAAGCCGTTCAGCATGCAACATAAAAAAGTTCAGCTTTCCTGGACCCTATGATAAATTTCCAGTGGTGTGAGTTCAACCACAAATAAATTCCTTTTAGCATTAAATAGACTCTGTGGATTAATCCCAATATGTAATTATATAATATAAAATAATATGTAATATAACATATATATGTATATATAGACACACACACACACACACACACACATATATATATATATATATATATATATATATATATATATTCCTAAATATAACATATTCAGTCTGTATAATGTAGTTGTATGCACATTTTCAGGGCTGACCATTTGGTATTGGATAGCCAATTGTTGTACTCTTTTATTAGAAGACTATTTCTCCTACTCTTAGCATTCCTTAATAGCTCATAGATTTTTTTATGTAGGGTTGAGGTTTCATTGGCTTTCCCCTATATTCTTTGGTATCTCTATGGTAGTCATCCTTGTTAAGCTCACTTTCAGGCAGTCACACTAGTAAGATTTTATGGGGAAATTACTAGGAGACATGGTCTCACAACAAATTCCCTGATCTTCTAGTTCTTAGAAATTTTTTACCCCATCTTCTGCAATGCTCCCTGAGCCTTAGGTGGGGATAGTTTTGTAAATGTATCCATTGAGTCTAGGCTCCACAAAACTGTATTTTGATTGGTTGTGGCTTTCTGTAGTCATTTCCTATAGTGTCCCTTTTTAGCTTTTCAAATTAGTTTGGATTTGAAGTTTACTTTGGCTAATTTAAGTATGGCTACATCATCTTGTTTGCCTTTTCCTTTAGCTTGATAGTTTGTTTTCCATCATTTAATACTAGGTTCTGGGATTTTGTGGTTGCTTGAATTAGAATTGCCCTTTTAGGCTCATATATTTGCATGCTTAGTAATCCCCAGATCCCCTTGATGCACTATTTGGGAAGAAGTAAGAGGTATGGCCTTGTTAGAGGAGGTTTATCACCGAGGTTGAGCTTTGACGTTTCAAAAGCCCATGTTAGACCAAGTGTCTCTTGCCCTGTTTACTTACTCCCTGTGGATCTGGATATAAAGCTCTCAGCTACTGTTTCAGTGCCCTGCTGTCTGCTTCCCACTATTATAAGAGACTCACCCTCTGAAACTGCAAGGAAGCTCCAAATTAAATGCCCTCTTTTATGGATTGCCTTGGACATAGTGTCTCTTCACAGCAATAGAATAGTAACTAAGACATGTACCTTTACTGGTTAGTTGTGTTTCTTAAACATAGCATATAGTTAAGCTCTTGAGTTGTTTTGTTTTGTTTTGTTTTTTAGTTTTTTGCTTGTTTGTTTGTTTTGCTATATATGTTTTTTTTTTAAATCTAGTCCATTAGTTTGTACCATTTTGGTGATAAATCGAGTCAATTTACAAGTAAGGTCACTATAAAAAGGGGCTGATTATTTCCAATGAATTTGTTAGGTGATGTTCTATTTTGCTGTATTATTGGTATTTCTTTTTCTGCTTGCATATCAAGCTTAGCAAATTCTCAAAATTTGCTAAGTTGATTTGTTAAGTTTGGTTGTTCTCTTTTCCAGTCTAATTTGTTTATCTGTAGATAAGCTATCTTAAATTTTTCTCCCTATAAAGTACTCCACTAATGCCTATTCCAATTGTCATCAAGGAGGCTTCACCCAGTAATTGATGGAAACAGACCATGGTTAGACAATAGGCCTAGCTTGGAGAATCCTGTGAAGGGAGGAAGGATTGTAGAAACCAGAGTGGTCAAGGACACCACAAGTAAACCTGCAGAATCAACTTACCTTGGCTCCTAGGGGCTCCTAGGTACTCTGCATATATGTTATGGTTATGTAGCTTGGTGTTCCTGTGAGACTCCAAATAGTGGGAGCCAGGACTGTCTCTTACTCTTCTGCTGGCTTTTGGGATCCTGTTCCTCTTACTGGGTCACCTTGCCCAGCCTTAATACTAGGGGAGGTGCTCGTCTTACTACAATTTGATATGCTAAGATTAGTTAATATCCATGGGAAGCCTTCCCTTTTCTGAAGAGAAACTGGGAATGAGGGGTGAGGAGATAGAGGGATGTTGGGGGGTACTGGGAGGAGAGGAGGAAGGGAGTTTACAACCTGTGGTCAGAATGCCAATAATAATAACAATAGTAATATTAACAATAATAAAGAATTTCTACAATGTTGTCTTGGTATTTGTGAATTGCCTTAATTTTGTTTGTCTTGAAATACCTTTATTTCTTCATCAATTTTGAAGGTAGTTTTGCAGGTTATGACATTCTTAGATCATCATTGCTTACTTTCAGAGCTTAAAATAATTTATTTTGTGCTATAAAATCTGGAATAATTCTGATAATTATACCTTTGTACGAAAGTGGTTTTTTTCTTGTGATATTATTAGGTCTATTTGTTTACTTTGTGTTTTTGATATCCTGATTCTAATGTGTCTTGGAGAGTTTCTTCTCTAATCATGTTTATTTAGATTTCTTTATGCCTCTTATGTTTAGATACCTATTTCTTTCTATGAAACTACCCCTTTATTACTCTCTCCTAAAATCTAAGTTACCTTATTTTCCCTTTATTCTCAGCTTCTTGTCTAATTTGAAGGAGTCTTTGAAGATGTGCCTGGATCTTCTCACCTGCACTGTGCCTTGGAAATTGAAATAGAAGCAGAAACTCCCAATTTGCTTCTTATGTCTCAAGGATTATTGTACTTTTTGCTACATGTTCAATATCTTCAAAAATCAGTGTTTCTATTTGTTTTGCTTCTATTTTCTTATATTTTTTAGTTTTGGTTAAAAAATACATACACTCCCTAATATACCATTTTATATCTAATTTTAAAGAATACCAAACCACTTTCCCATCTCATGATTAGAACTAATCTCTGATGATTCTTTCTGGTACCTTCTGTATGAAAGTATTATTGAAACTCAGGTGATATTTATCTACCATCATATAACTCACAGGTACTCACAAACATTTATTTTATTATTTTATATGTATATATATGGGCCTGAGTGCACTTCTTGCCTCAAGGTGCCAACAGAGGTCAGAGGAGGATGTTGGGTCTCTCCAAACTAAGATTATAGGCAGTTGTGATCTACCTAATATGATTACTGGAAACCAGACCTGGATCTCCTTGCAAGAGAAGCAAGTACTTTTGTCTGTTGGACTATAATCACCAGAGCCATTGTGTTTTTTGGATAAGATTACCTTTTAAGAATCAGTTAAGCTGGGTATGGTGGCATGTACCTATAATGGCAGCAATTGGGAGGTTGTGACAGGCTGACTTGGTCTGTATAACAAGTTCCAAACTGGTTTGAGCTATATGGTGAAGCCTTGTCTATCAAATCTCAAAGAAAACCAAGCAAAGCAACTAAATGAAAAGATTAAAACTGAAAATATGGGCAGTACTCTCGGGGAAATTTTAAATATAAAATCATATACCACAGAAATCACATGTATCAGGATGATACAGAGTAATGTATTCCACAGGGAGAGTTCTGTGGCATTCAGGACTACAACACAGACCTGTTCTTCCGATTGCTCACCTACTCTCTGGTCATCCTTAGGTGAAAATGTTATTATGCTGAAGCAATTGCATATATGCTTGATCTCTTCTTGACATGAGTTGACAGCAATACTTCTAATTATAAGTAAAGCTTCTAATGTGAAAGGAAGAAAATGAAACACAGGTACAAAAAATATTGTAGAGGAAAACTTTATGAATGCAATATAAAATTCTAGTAAATTGTAATAATGCACTCAGTGAAATAAAACAAAATGTTCCTGTGATAGTATTTATGGAGATATGACATAAATGGAACTGGAAAATAACTTCTATTAAGAATAAGAGATTGAAAATTATTTTCATTGAAATTAAAACCACCCACACCAAAATGCAGATTCAATAAAGTTAATAAGCAGGAAAATCAGTAAGGTCTGGAAAACAGGAGAAGAAAGGAAAGGCTCAAGCCAGAAGTTTATATTTAATTCATTAAACTTATATAGAAAGAATGTAGAGGGAAAAAATCACTAGAAATAAAATTTTCAAATAAGAATAAAAAACAAAATCAAACCAAATACTTTTCCAGAAATTAAAGGCATAAACATAAAGATTAAAAGGCACAATGGGCCAGATTAGAGAATAATAATCATACCAACTACAAAATTCAGAAAATACTAGTATGTGAGTATTAATGGGAATGCCATAAACTCTCCAACAAAGAATGTTAAAATAAGAAAAATCAGCTGAATATAGACACTGCAAAGATGTGGTGCTTATAATGGCATACTAATTCTCAATCCTAACATCTGCAAACTCGAAGACAATTAAAGATTATCTTTGAAATTATGAAAAGATTATATTTGAGTTAGAATGTTATAATTATTCAAATTGGCAATTAACTGGGATGATCAAATGATATTTCCTCTTCTTGGAAACAATTTATTCTCAAAACAATTCACCATTCTTAATTGCTGTAATAGCAGAACAACACATGAGTTACAAAACTGAGATATCAAAATGTTTTTATATTGCGTAGAAATGTGGAAGTAAATAGATGTCAGTACTAAGAGGTGTAAATAATTACCTCTGGAGGGATGAGGTTTAAGGGTCAAAATATGTGCAATAAAAAAACATTAATTTTTGTAAATCTTTTAGATCATATGCTTATTTTAAAACATGTTCAAACATTATATTTATAAAAATAATTATCAAAGAATAAAATAGATGGAACAGATGTTGTTAGCATCCTATGCTATATTGCCCAGGTCCACATGGACTCCACTGGCAGCTATGGTAGATGATTCCCACATAGTTTGACAGCTCCTTGCCTCAAGGGCTTGGAAAGTCTCTCTTCTCTATTTGAAGGTTTCCTTGCCAGTGGAAGCAAATGCTTGCTGCAAACTAGCTTGGTGTCAGTCCTCAAATGATAAAATTACATTTGTTTAAATATTCTAGCTTCTAAGTCCTCTGTAGCTAGATGGGCACCAGCAGATTGTTCCCAACTGCCCATAATGATAATCTGTCAGTTTTTATAATTTTCTTCACTTTCTTATCTATTCTTCCTGGAACAGTGTCTGAAATGGCATGTAACAATAGAGAAACTTAAAGTAAGAAAATGTTTAAGGGATGCCTTGGGTTTCACAGCTTAGCTCCCAGAGTTCAAAGAGCAAAGTTACACCATGTCTGTTCTGATGTATAAATTTCTAATTCACACAATCTGGGCACAAAATAAAACTGTCAACTTATTTTAAAAGTTATGCAGAGGTTGTGTACAGTAATAGTAACCAGGACACATTAACTTTCATTAAATAATTATTAAAAGCACCTATTATCTATTTGCCATTTAACAAGAGAAAACTGAAAAAATTCAATATCCTTATTTATATTACTATGGAATTATGGACCAACTTGTATCCACTGCAGTTTTTTTTTCAGATCTTTTGTGCCAAATGAGGGAAGAGAAAAACTACAGAATTATACAATTCTGTAGTTAATATAGTACACAGCTACTAAAACGTCATGAGCTGACAAACAACACAAAATCAGTAATAAATAAAACTGGAGACAGGCAGTAGGGGCACACACCTTTAATCCCAGTACTTGGGAGGCAGAGCCAGGCGGATCTCTGTGAGTTCAAGGTCAGCCTGGTCTACAGAGCAAGATCCAGGACAGGCACCAAAACTACAAAAAAGAAAGAAAGAAAGAAAGAAAGAAAGAAAGAAAGAAAGAAAGAAAGAAAGAAAGAAAGAAAGAAAGAAAGAAAGAAGGAAAGAAAGAAAGGAAGGAAGGAAGGAAGGATAGATGGAAGGAAGAGAGAAAAAGAAAAAGAAAGAAAATTGGTTCACACACAACTCAAAAAATGAAAACTTTCTCTTTTGTAGTATGTCATATGTTTACTAAAGTTTCCTGCAAATATGGAAAAGCTGTTCCTTTTTTTTGTCATGGAATCAAATATGATGTTCTAAATGGCATTTGATAGGCGTACATGATCTTTTAAAATTATATATGTACCAAATTGTACTAAAATCGGAGTTGAGGACATCTGCTGTAATAAATTCAAACAGTAAATATTAACTTTAATTTAATAACAAGCACTATATTCAAGACTTTATGTTTCTCCTTTTTATGTGGAGAAGCCTATGAAAATAGTTCATTTTAATGATTTCTTAAAATTATTTTTATAAAACCCTCAAATATCTAAGCAAAAATAATACCATGAACTGTTATTAGTTAAATAAGGGCACAGTTTTTGCTAAAAATATTTCTGCGGTCCTTGTAGTCAATTCCTAGATTTGGGTGATAATGACATGAACATTTTAAGATGCAGTCTAACTTGGCAATTAAGTATTTGGATTACATTCTGTCTGCCTATTTGGTGATCAAGACAAAGCAGATTTGGTTCAGTGCGTCATATTACATACCATGTTAAATACATCTTTTTATGCCAGGTATTAATGTGTACTGCTGTAGTGCATAATGTACTTGCCTTGCAGAATTGTATTAATTAAATTTGTAAGTAAATAAATTGACACTGTATATCATGATATATAAAGGATGGTATGGTTTCAAATTAATTGTTTCTGGAAGACATCTAGTTTAACTGAGGGAGGTTCACAATTTTGTCTAATCCAGCTTCTAGAAATCTCTTCATAAGCTGTGAAGTTTGAGAAATGCCAGTACCTGTGACCTTTCAAACCACAAGTGAAACTCAATTTTCCCTAAAAAAAAATCCTCTAAATGTATTTTTCCTTCATCCCATTGAAACAAAGTGTATATAATCTGATATTAATAGGAAATTCCTACTACACTTATCAGCTGTGTTATTTGGGTCAGGGTGGTTGGCCCATTTGAGCTTTAGGGACTTCTACTGAATATTTAAAATTGTATCTCAGATTACTAATGGAAATATTAAATGAAATAAACATCCACTGTTGACACATTTGTTTCTGCCTGCTGCCATCATCAAACTCAGTGCTACAGAGCCATGCTCATTCCTGAAAAAAACTGAAAGCTAGAGCCAGCTAGTATTTTTTTTTTCAGATAAAGCATCAGTTTTGTAACGGAATGAATGACAGGGGTGAAACTGAAAGTGACTAATCTTTCAGGCATGTGAACAGTGTGGACAGTGACACCCATGTCAAGATTTGGAATTATAAAAATGTACCGTGTTTAAGTATTATTGAACATATATGTTGACTATTTATTGTAGAATCTGAATATTGACCTTACTTTATATTCATGAAAACCATAAGAGGTAGGTAAAATTATTTCCCTTATCATAAACTGTAACATGTAGTCTGCATTAACAAAGAGATGTTTAGGAGTATGCTCTCAAGTGTTACTAGCAGAGCCAGAATTTGACACCAGCAACCCTATTCCAGGATCCCTGTTTGTATTTACAACCAAAGATAATTAGCTTATCGGAAAGTATTAGGTATTATCATTTTATAAAACTAGAAGTGCTATCCCATGAAACAATCATATAACCTAGGAGTATTTTTATAAAATAAATGTCAAAGGGTCAGTTGTCAAAAGAACATCAACTTGGAAGAAAAAGAAAGAGAAGGACAGTTTTGGGATATGTTCTACCATGGTGACATCTAGAGAAGTTCTTTTTGGGAGGTGAGTGGGAAACCCTGGCTGTACTGAGCTTATTCTGTAGATGGCCTTGAACTCAGAGATCCATCTGTCTCTGCCTCCTGAGTGCTGGGATTGGAGGTGTATGCTAACACCACCTGACTGAGAAGTTGCATTTTTAAAGATGCAGACAAATAATTGACTTGAGTGTGCTTCTAACAGACATAATGTGAAGAAGGAAGAATAAATATTTAATTCTCACATTTAGTCTCTCTCTCTCTCTCTCTCTCTCTCTCTCTTTCTCTCTCTCTCTCTCAGTGCTTATGATTCAGTTCAGGTTTTAAGTAAAGGAAATTAATTAGATTGTATCTAGAAAGACAGATTTCATTAAAATTACTTTTCTTAAAACACTTGGGAAGTAAATATTTCCCCAGCACTATTCTGAACCCCCAAGCTCAACAGACACAAAGAAAACCCCAAAGCATTTTGAGGAAAGCATAAGTGAAGTACAATAGTAAAATAGACTCTAATATTGACAAACAGAGGTCCATTGTGCTATAAAAATCAGCAACTATAAATTCATGTACCAATAATTAAACATGAATAGCATAAATGCAAATAATTTTAATTATTAAAATTGTTTACAACAAAAGGTGTAGTAACATTGGTAGGCGCTTCTAAGGTCTTGTTTGATATAACCATGATAAATATATTAAAATGTGATTTAAAAAAATATATGTATACTAGTGTCTTGTCCATATGTACAATTATGCACCACTGAAATGTACCTGGGGACGTCACAAGAGGGCACTGAGTCCTTGAAGCTGGAGTTACAGATGGTTGTCAACTGCCTAAAGTAGGTGCTCAGAAACCTGTTCTTCTGAATAAACAGCTAAGACCCAGATCTTTGACATATCGATGAGGGTAATTCCTGAGTATCTTAATGCAAGACAGAGAACACAACCTGAATGTGGAGTGTGTTATCCTATGGGTTAGGACACAGAATAAGTAAAAAGGAAGAACAACAAAAAAGATAAAGTGAGCTGAGTGCTAAGATTCCCTGATCTCCATTTCACAAGCTCTATGAGTATGTAGTCCTAAAAGCAGCCCCTGTCACCATGAATTTTCTCATACCTTCCATGATGGACTGTATCTTCTTAAATTGTGAACTAAAATAACCCCATCATTCATTAAAATGACCTTGTCAGGTATTTTTGTAACACAAAAGGAAAAGTAGCTAATACAAGTTATGAATTTATTCATCTAAAATTAGATCAATAGCATTTCCAAATCCAATGCTCAAACCTTTGTTTTAAATTGAGGAGTAAAATGTCCTAGAGTCATAGTAACTATTCCATCCTTAGAAGTTAAGGCCAATTTCATGTATTCGTACAGGTTTCGGCAACAAATCTGAACATATTTATGTGTCCTGTAATGTACTTTAAAAAATTTTTATTAAGAGATTTTCTATTCATTTTACATATCAACTACAGATTTCCCTGTCCTTCCTCCTCTCACCTCTCAGCTTTCCCCCACAACCTCCTCCAAGGCAAGGTCTCCCCTGGGAAGTCAGCAGAACCTGGTACATTCAGTTGAGGCAGATCCAAGCCCCTCCTTCATGCACCAAGGTTAAGCAAAGTGTCTCAGCATAGTTCCTAGGTTCCAAAAAGCCGGCTCATGCACTAGGGACAGGTCCTGGTCCCACTGCCTGGGGGCCTTCCAAACAGTTCATGCTAATCAGCTGTCTCACTTATCCAGAGGACCTGATCCAGTTGGGGGCTCCACAGCCTTTGGTCTTTTTTATTTTATAATTTAATCTAATTTTACATATCAGCCACGGATTCCCCTGTCCTCCCCCTCCCACACCCAGCCCCGGCCTCCTCCCAACCTATCCCCCATTCCCATCTCTTCCAGGGCAAGGACTCCCTTGAGCAAAGTGTCCCTGCATAAGCCCCAGGTTCCAAACAGCCAGCTCATGGTCTAAGGACAGGTCCTGGTGTCACCGCTTGGGGGCCCCCTTAACAGTTCAAGCTAATCAACTGTCTCACTTATCCAGAAGGCCTAGTCCAGTTCCATGGGGGCTCCTCAGCTATTGGTTCACAGTTCATGTGTTTCCACTAGTTTTGGCTAGTTGTCTCTGTACTTTTTTCCAATCATGTTCTCGATATCTCTGGCTCATATAATCCCTCCTCTCTCTTGTTGATTGGACTCTTGGAGCTCCACCTGGGACCCGGCTGTGATCTCTGCATCTGCTTCCATCAGTTAGTGGATAAGGGTTCTATCATGACAGTTAGAGTGTTCGGCTATCCAATCACCAGAGGTCAGCTCAGGCACCCTCTGACCATTGCCAGTAGTCTATGGTGGAGGTATCTTTGTGTATTCCTGGGGACCTCTTTAGCACTCTGCCTCTTCCTATTCCCATGGTGTCTTCATTTATCATGGTATCTGTTTCCTTGTTCTCCCACTCTGTTCCTGATCCAGCTAGGACCTCCCACTCCCCTAAGCTCTCTTTCCCTCATCCTTAACCTCCATTACTCCCCTCACCCCCAGTTTGCTCATGTAGATATATCTCATCCATTTCTCTGTCTCTGGGTGACCCCTGTGTCTTTTCTAGGGTCCTCTTTACTATCTAGCTTCCCTGGAGCTGTGAGTTGCAGTCTGGTTTTCCTTAATTTCAACATTAACAAAAATAAAGGTGTGGGCTTGGAATGGTGGTGCATGACTTTAATTTAATCCTAGTACTCATGAAGCAGAGAGAGGCATATGTCTATGAATCTGAGGTCAGCCTGGTCTATATAGCAAGTTCCAGGCCAGTCAAGTGAGACCTTGTCTTAAAGAAGGAATAACAATAACAATAATAAGCAACTTATCTCTTAGTGTTTGCATATACCTTCCATGCAAACAACTCCTTAGGTGACATGCAGTTCCAAATGTAGTAGGAGAAGTACTATTGGTCATAGACAATAGTTTAAAATAATTAGCAGCCTTCCATCCTGTTGTTTGGGGGACAAACACACAGAGCATTCCCACATTTCTTCACTCTCATAGGTGCTAGCTGTCATTTTCTCTAGCTTAGTTACCAGCTTTCTTCTCAAGGAAATAGGAAAAAAAAAACTATTTTTATTGCAGCAATACCTTTCATTTTTCCTTTTGCTGTAAATAACAACAAATATTGAACAGAAAAAATAAAATTATGTTATTTTGAATACTCTGACTGTGATTGCTCAAATGTAAACAGTAAGGAACTGTCAAATCCACATGGAACCCATTTTATATTAGGGTATGCATTGAGAATTTGAAGTTCACCGTGTGTTGTTCCTCTAAATTGAAACATTCCCTCTGGGAGGGAGGAAGAAGCTCATGAGTCTCAGGTGGTAAACCAAAGGTCTTTCTAAGTCCAAGATAAAAAAAAAATATTGTTAAGACTTCTCTCCAGCAATGTAAAAGGAGTAAACAATTGCTGAGGATTGGGGAACTGTGATCAGCCAAACTGCAGAGAGAAAAGATATTCTGATTGACTGTTGAGTTGTTCACATGCTGAGCTGAGAGCTCGGGGTGGCAGATTGGTGAATCATCATCTGTGTTAATGTGGGCTTTGTGGTGATGCAGCTGATTTCCAGTCATCCCTACTCAGTTTAAACAGCCCCTCATTCATATTCCTGTTAGCAACCCAGATATGATTTCATTGGTTCACAAAGCTGGATTTTCTTGCAATCATCACTTTGGTCTGTCACGAGTTCCTTTTCTGGGGTGAATAGACAGGTGTGTTGTGACTAGCATGAAGGAGCTAAGAGTCTGACTCTAGTAAATTAATCTTCTCATGCAGAAATAAAAAATCTGAAAATTTAAATTACCTGCTCAACCCTTTGCTCTTACTTTTCCTTCTCTCACATCCCAAATTAGAAACTAGGCACTGAAAATGAAGCATCAACTAGCGAGAAACATCTTATAGTATCTGTTCTTATTCCTCTTTGGGAATAGGATTTTCTTTTGCATCCTAAAAAGGGGAGTGCAGACTTGTGATGAATAAAGAAGAAAAACAACAACAAAAACCCCTTTCTTTTCTAACTTCCCTTGGAGGAAATTCAAACTGATTAGATGAAAGTTTCTGTATTTATTTCTAAGACTGCTTTATATGATCTTTCCAAGATAATGAAAAAAATAAATTACAGAAATAAAATGACAAACTAAAAATAGTCAAAGAAATTGATGGATAGAAAAATAGGCACACATAATAGGTACATTAATATTTTATAAATGAATACAAATGAAAAAACATTAAAAACAAGCAGATGATTTTCTCAATTGTGGCATTATACATGATTTGTATTCTTATATTTTCTTTATATTCTGAGTTTTAAAGCAATTAGCATATTTTGCATATATCCAGAAAAAAGTAAATGCTTAAAATATGCATTGTTTATTTCATCTGAAAGCAAATTAACATCAAATACACTGTAAGAAAATATTTCCCTTATAAGATGTTTCATCATTTCACACTTGGAATATGTAGAAAAGTATATTTTTGATAGTATTTGTTGATAAGTGGCATGCAAGTTTATACCAAAATAGAGAGTCTCTGATATTCTAATGGCCATCTTCACTTTCATATTAGAACTATGCAGAGGCAACTCTGACCATCAGTTCCCTGTCTGCAATGATTATTTTCATAGTTTTCCCAAAGACATATCATGTCATTTTATTTGACCTTCAGTTAACTAATTTATGCTGGTTTCTTTAGTAGTCCCATAAGACAGGTTTCCCTGACTTATACAGAGTCTAATAGAGGTACTCTTGTAGGTTTTCCTTTGTACTGTTTCTAAAAAATCCCATTAACAGAGTCTCCATTGTAATACTCATCTAATTATAATGTGCTCCTTGCTGAGCTCACAGGGCAAGCATTCTAATAAAACTGCAGTCCCATACCAAGAAGTAAAAGGAAATCACTGTCATTCCCACTTCAGTAAATTTTAATAAATTAGAGTCTGCAGAATTTTAAATCCACTTGCTAAAGGTGAAGTGAAAGGACGAGTCTACTACTTATTTGAGAATGAATTCTGAATATATAAATATACTGCTTTAATGTTAACAAGAATCATTGTTTATCAAAAGCAATTTTAGAACTGAGATTGATATCTAAAAAGCTGTACATATTTAATATATATGTCTGTATTACTTGGAGAATAAAAATATGTGTTTGAAACCATAACATATTCATAATCATTCAATATGCCTTCTTTTGTTCTTATTATTTTGATATATCTACCCTCCTAGAAAATTTTAAATATACAATATATCATTGTTATGGAAGCCAAGCTATATGGACAAACTCCAGGTCTTGCATGACTCAAACTTGGGCTCTTCTGTCATCACCTTACCATTTATCTACCTTCCATGCCTTTGCTACTGTTGCTTTCCCCTCTGTTTCTATAGGTCTCCCTCTCTCAGATCACATATATAGGTAAGGCCAGCTAGTATTTCTCTTCCTGTGTCTGGCTGGCTCATTTCACTTAGCATGTTTTCCTCTATGTCTACTTCCGCTGTTACAAAAAAAAAATTCTTTCTTTTTAAAAGCTAAAATATATGCCATTGTATAAACATGCAGATTTTATTTAATTGTTCCTTTATGGACACTTTTCAGAATGAAGCTTCAGCAAACTGAATAGTGCAAATATCTTTAATTGCTAATATATAGAGAAGCAGGATTACTCTATCACATGGTAGTTCTGTTTTGTATGGGTTTTTTTTGTGTGTGTACCAGAGTTCCTTGTAGTTAATGTTTTCCTCAGCCCCCATCTTACATAATTTTTAAAGGTTTGTTTTTGATATTTCAAAGTGTGTGTGTGTGTGTGTGTGTGTGTGAGAGAGAGAGAGAGAGAGAGAGAGAGAGAGAGAGAGAGAGAGAGAGAGAGAGTAAGTGTGTGTGTGTGTGTTTCAGTATGTACACATGAGTGCAGGTACCCATGGAGGACAGAGGTGTCAGATCTTCCTAGAACCTCTTGACATGGATGTTTGAAACAGAATCAGAGCCTTCTCCAAGAGCAGCATGTGTTATTAACCCCTAAACTCTTTCTCTCTCTTTCTCTTAAGTCCTGTCTTCTATAAAGTGAATTAGGGACATTTTGGACTCACCAAAATAGGATAGATAATGGAATATTTTCTCTAAATTGGTCAATGCAAATAGACTAGACATTGTTGATGTATTTATTGCTTATATATATTGTATACATTTATTGTAATTATTGTATATAATTTTTCTTATATTTGTTATAACCTTTTAAATTTTTTTATTTTTATTAGACAAAAAAGGGGAAATGTGATATTTTATTTGTGATGAAATGTGGTGATATTTTATTTGTGCTTTGATAAATAAAGCTTGCCTAGAGATTAAGTAAACAAAGTCAGGCAGCACATACCTTTAATCCAATCACTTATCAGGCAGTGTCTCTGTGTGTTCAAGGCCATACTAGGGAACAGAGCCAATCGTGGTGATACATGCCTTTAGTCCCAGTATCAACCATAGAGACCTGGAAGTCTGTACAGACAGTGACAAGGAAGTGAGGTAGCTGGGCTAAGAGCTAATGAGATGGTAGAAAAGCAAGGCATATAAAGGCATGGGTAGACAGGAAGTAGCTCGAATTTGGAAGCTGTAGAATTGGTGAGGTAAAGTTGATTGGAGGCTTTCCCTATTTCCCTGATCTCTCTAAGGCTTTCATCCCTATATTTGGCTCTGTGTTTTTTAATTAATTAATTTATTTAATAAGAGCATTTAGAAAATCGTCTACAGGGGTTACTTACAGGAGCATAGGTAAAGGGTTACTTACAGGGTGATGGGCAACTTAAAGGTTACTTCACAACCAAAAATACTGCCCTAGCATGGGTGACAGTTCATGAAAATTTAATCTGTATAGCTTCCTACAGAAGTGGCAAGGAGCTTGATTGCTGAGTCTACTTTCCCTCACACATCTTACTGTTCATACAACTATGGTGATGAGACTTTTGAATCTTGTGACTTTCTGAACTTCCCGAGCCTTGTAAATTTTTGTTAGCATCCTGACAGGAATGAAGATATTCTAAAGAGACACATGTGCCTTTCTCTCCTGCTAAAAGACTATTGACATGTGGCAACATTGAACAAATTTCTACTTTTCACTACTTACTTACCTTTTCAGTTGAGCAATTGAGGATATGTGGCCTGACCTAAGCTGTCAGGGCCTAAAAATGGCATTACAGAAAAGAGGATTGTAGTTTACCTTAATAAACATGCCTTAATTTTCTGTATCTTCAAAGACTGCATTTTTTAATAAAGTCACATTCACAGGAACCAAAACCTGTACAATGTCCTTTCATCATAGCTATGCTTTAGAATTGTTTTGTTTTCCTTCATCTGTAGTTCCTATGATGATGAAATGGGTATCTTAAGCAGTGATACACAGTAAATATGTATTGAAGGAGGCAAAACACTAGGTTTTAGGCAGAGATTATAGATGCAAGATTATAGATAGCACCTGCAGACTCTGATAGACATTTGAGGTCTAAAGCTATCCTATATGCTGGGCCATTAGTAAATACCATTTTAACTATGAAATAGTAACTGAGATATATTCCTAGGTTAAGAAAGCTCAGCTATTAATATTTATTAATACTTACAGATATTTTATTAATATTGTTTTCTACAGATTTTATGTCTACTGGGTCTATACAAAGATGCCATAATGACAGCTATTACTTTTGATGCTAGTCTGAAAGTAAAATTTTAATTTAGAAAATAAGGAAAGTGATGATGGAAGGAAGGAAGGAAATGAGGATGAAAGAGAAGAAAAGTGGTAAGTGATCAATAAGTAAGTTCTTCGATTTTAAAGCAACAAACATACAATTAAAGAGATCACTTAATATTGAAATAGAAGAAAAGGACTTTCATCTGACATTCAGAGTCCTTGTTTACACTCTGCTTATTTTGCCATTAAATAACCTTCCAGATTATCAGTCCCTGAGCACAGAGGGCTGTAAGCAGTACAAAAACACATAAATATCTTCCTCCTCCCCAATGGGTTATGGAACCAGCCTGACCACTGTCATGTTTATATGGGTCATACATTAAACATGCCCTCATCTGCTACCTGAGAAAGAGTGGCCTCTATCACATAGCTTAAATTATACAGGTCTCACTTCCCTACCTTTGTCATGTAGCACAGGTCATATACTAAATAACTAACCTGCTTTCTTAAAGTACAAAACCTCAGCTTCTCTCGTGAACCTTTAAAAATATATAAGTTAGTCTTGCAAAGCTGAATATCTCTTTCAGACCCCTACCCCACAATGCCAAGGATGATTTGACTCAACACCTCTCTCTCAAAACTCTATTCCTCTCATACCCTAAAATATAACAATATTCAATGATTTGATAATGTAACAAATGAGAAGAGAATTGTATTAAGAGTTGGATGTCTCCTAGATATAGATTTTAGAACATATTTCAAGTGCTTTAAGGTGCCCTGTCACTGAACTATTTAATGGGAAATCATGTATGGTGTGAATGAGCTTAAAAATAAGTTTACAGACCTGGGAATAGTACAGGATAATGTAGCTCTGGGAAAAAGTCTTTGTTTTGGAAACAAATAGTGGTAATAAAGAAAGAACATTAGTGATGAGACAAGTTATTTCAAAAGCCCTAAAAATAAGAACAGGTATTTGTTGCACCAAATAGACATGTAAAAATGATGGTTGATTTCTAGAAGGCAGGAAATAATCTATTTGTCTTTGTCACCAGTCTCAAATCCCATGCAGTTTCTTCAGTTTTTGTATCCCTTGATTTTTCATGAAATATTTCTTTTCATAAAAGTTCTAGTAATACTCTAATTTTATATATATATATATATTGAATTGGATTCACTATTAGCAAGTCATGTGACAAGCAAAACATTCTTTTGGTTCTACTGTAGCAATCTGACTTTAGCAATACAAAAATGCTATCACAGAGCTTTTATGACACAGCTGTCAGTCTTTTTGATGTTGAATCAAGCCAAGTTCATTATCCAAGGAAACAATACATACCACAAACTAATCTAATGCCAACACTTGGAGTCAGAAAGACATGAATATGGCTTCTCCTTTAATTATTATGTGTGAATCTTGACAATACTTATAAACTAAGCGTCAATTTCATAATTAATAATTTGGAGATGACATTAAACCTACAGCATTGTTGTAACAGTAAAATAATAAGTAGAAACTGTTATTCAAGAGCAACATAGTACATCTTCCATGTTTACTATTATTATATTATTCTTACAGTTGATTTATATAATTGAAGATTAAATGTTCATACACAGATAAGTTTGTTGTTTTAAATTTTAATTCTTTTGCTGTTATTTTTTTGGAGACAAAATTTCTCTGTGTAACAGCACTAGCTGTCCTGGAACTAGCTCTGTAGACCAGGCTGGTCTTGAACTTACACAGATATGCCTGCCTCTGCCTCCTAAGTGCTGGAATTAAAGGTATGGGCCACCACTGTCTGGCTGAATTTTAATTCTTATGGAAGCAAAAATTTTTAAGTTACTAATTACAAGTCACTTCTAATCCTTGTGTTATAGAAATAAATTCTAGATGGTAAACTCAAAGCCTCCCTGAGCTATATCAGCATGACTCTACATCAAGGTGCAAAAATGGCTTTTTAAAACCAGTGTTTAATGGCAAAAATTCCTGCTTTACCTGAAACTTTTAGGAAAGTACGGTTATAAAATGTATGTTTGAGTAGCAGAATAATCATGGTACTAGTCAAGGATCCTGATTTTGTGATGAGAGAAAGGATAGGCCAGATAGCCACTTGGCCCAGGAAACTAAAGGAAAATCCAATGGGGCACAGCAAGATGTGTGCATAGTTAGGCAGCCTTGCCAAATTATCCTGATTGACCATTATTGCAAGATAGATCAGATTTTTATCAATTACAAGAAAGTTGCTGTTGTTTGGGGATTAATTTCATTCTTGACACAAGGTGTTTATTGATCAAGCTTATTTTTTCTAGAATGCAATGTGCCTTTAAGAGGCAAAGTTTCAACGAATGATGCAGAAAATGTGGGGTCTTTAAGAGCTACAGATGCAGAGGTACCCACTCAAGTTATGTAAAATGGAAAAAAGGTAACAAGAAACCAGATCAGGAACAAGAGCTCTCTTCTGGCCAAGACAGTACCAAGGGCATCTCCAGCTTCTGGTCAAGCACAAGAATTAGGAGTGTCCACTTTCAGCATCCCTGTTCTGATACTGTCTGACCATTTTCTATCTCCAGTTCTCATTCAAAAATAAGTTGTAAAGGCAAGACAAGCCGGTTTCATTCAGACTCTGAAGACTTTCAGCTCTCACTGGAAAAGGTCACGGGAAAATCTGGCTCATAATTTGTTGATAGATGATGTAATTGCAAATACTGAGCATATATTATCAATTTTTATCTTAGAGACTTCTGTATTGAAAGTGGAGAATTACTAGCTTTAGGTGAAAACATCTTACATGGTTCACATCTTTAAATGTAAAGTTAAGCACGGATCTGACCCAAAGTTTAATGTAGCAAGAAGACCAATACAAAATTAAAATAGGGACTTTCATGGGGATGAGAGATGACAACTTCTTATGCTCTTAATCCATGAAACCACTCTGTAATAATTTGTTTCTCTATTTTCCTCAGAATTGCATGAAGTATGCCTGCCCCCTATATTGTTGCATGAAAAACACAAAACAAAAAATTCATCAGGTGTAGAATTAGGTCAGGATATCTCTACGATTAAATTGGTCAATGATATGGGAACATTTCCTTAACAACTGAGGAGAAATTCTAAAAATTGTTCTAATTAATCTAAAAATTCTATACTGATTGAGAGAGGATAGAAAGATGAAGAAAATTAAGGGGGCATGAAAAGAGAAATCAGGCCCCCACCTTTGGATCTATTTTCCCTTTCTTGATGACTAAGAGCCAAGAAACCTCAATACAGTTGATTATGCTAAAATTATCTAAAGAGATGTGTGCTTTCCTAAAGATATCTCACTAAAGATGTTAAAAGAAGCAAATTTTCTATATTTACTTATGTCTAGAATACCAGTAATCTTGAGTTTTGTTATATTAGGACTCCTACCTCATCCCTTAATCTACAAATCTACAAACCTTATAAAACACCTTCCAATTTAATTTACAAAAGAAAAATTCTTAAGAAAACTAGTAAGTCAGCTCACATTCTCTCTCTCTCTCTCTCTCTCTCTCTCTCTCTCTCTCTCTCTCTCTGTATGCGTGTGTGCACATGCACATGTTTATGCTTGTGCATGTTTGTGCACATACACTTGGAGAATGGACGTCAATGTCTGATGCCTTTCACTACAACTCTCCATTTTGTTTATTGAGTTATAGTCTCTTGCTGAACCTGGAGCTCATTGATTAGTTAACCTGGCTGTCTAATGACTTGTGAGTATCTGCCTGTATCCACCACCTCAGTTCTGGGGTTATAGATATGGGTGTTTTTCATGAATCTGTACCCTGATCTTCATGTTTTCATGGCAGGCACTTTTCTGAGAGAGCTATCTCCTCATCCCCCATCTCAAATATATTTACTTAAATTTTAAACTTTACTTAATCTTCAAGTTTTGCTGTGAATGATATATTTTGAGTGATGTAATATAGAAAGCTACAAGATCATCTAGATTGTAAAGACATATAAAAATTATTCTTGAGAAGCCATATTCATATCTAGGTTGTATACCATTCTTTTTCTATATTACTCTTTTTCTAAATATTTAATGAATTCTCTATCATAACTTCATTTCACCATCTCAAGGATTCACAGAAAGAAACTCCTCAGGTTGCTAGTCGCTACATTAAGGTCTAACTTATGGCTGTTTTTGGCAATACCATACTCATGACTAACAAAAATAAGCCAACCTCCAACAACCTGATAATGTACCTGTTCATTCATGTCAATGGACATTGTGGATCTCCCTCAGTTAATGCTGTTTCTCATTTCTTCAACTCTGCTTTCCTTCCTATTAAGACATGACAGACTGTCCTTGCTTTGGTTGCAATTTTTATCTCTGTAATTGCTGGGAAAAAGTTCTCCCAAAAGATACCATGATTATATCATGCTTGAAGTTATCCATTAGCATATAGAGACCCAAGTGAAGAGTCAGGATTCTAATTTGTTTTTACGAGTTCCCTTTTTATGTTATCAAAAGGAATTTACAGTAGGAATCACATTTTGCTCAGCCAGGAATTTCTTTTTTTGCCAAGTTATTCTTCTCTCATACATTACATCATGACCACAGTTTCCTTTCCCTTCACTCCTCATAGCTCCCTCCATTTTGCCTTTTCCCCCAGACCCACTTACCCTCTGTTTCCTTTTTAGAAAAGAGCAGGTTTCCCAGTGATATCGACTGAGCATGTCATAACAAGTTTCAGTGAGACTATGCACAAATATTTGTATCAAGGCTCGATGAGGCAACCTAGTAGGAGGAAAAGGGTTTCAAGAGCAGTCAAAAGACTCAGAGACACCCTCTCCCACTTTTACTTGAGTTGTTCCAGAAGTCTGAAAGCAGCTGATGGTCATAGAAAAGATTTCACTGCTATTAGATTAGCTGGCTGTTGGTTTTTCTGGAAGAAGCAACTGGACTTCAACTCACGAGGCTGGACTGGAGTAGTTCACACAGATAACGAGAACAAATTCTGAGAAAATCAGCAACAGAGTAGAAGATCTTTTGAAACTCTTACTGTGGAAAGTGTAGTTCTCTCTTTTGGGATCTCAGACTTGTTGATAGAATAATGTAGAAATACACTCAGAAGGAAGTTCCAGACAACTTTATTGGAGTTTGAGAGAAAAACAGTAAAATAAAATAGAAAAACAATCTCCAGCTGATAGAATTTACATAATATCGAAACCAGGATGGTTACTTAATGGTTTGTCCTTGGAAATTTTAATGGCTTTTCTTAGTTGTCAACTAGACTGCATCTGGAATTAACAAAAACTCCAAAATGGAGTGCACGACTGTGAGGGATTTTTGCTTAATTTGAAGTAGGAAGACTATCCACTTCTAACCTGGATCCTGAGGAGGGAAGACACATGCCTTTAATCCTGATCATTTGAGCTGTGAAAACCCACCTCTAATCCAAGTCACATTTTCTGCTTGAAGCTTTAGGGACATGGAAGTAGGAAGCTCTCTTTCTTTGCCTGCTTGCTATTTCCTTGCTAGCAAGTCCTCCACTTTATTGACATTAGAGCCTACTTATTTAGGAGCCCAGCGTCTACTGAAGACTAGCTGTGACATCAATCCTTATGTAATAAGCAACTGATGAATTCTTGGAATTTCTGCTCATATGTAGCCATTCTTTGATTAATTGGACCACAGCCTTTAAGTCATTCTATTAAATCCCCTTTCTATATCTAGAGAGGAAGTTCTGTTACTCTAGAGAAACTTGACTAATACAGAAATGAATTGTTAAATAGCTTAGTTTCCTCTTTTTGGCTTTTTGTTTTTGTTTGTTTGTTTGTTTTATCTGTTTTTGTTTTTATACCTTTTATTGAAAATATTTTTTACAATATATTATTTTATACATATTATATCCTGATATGGTTTTCCCTCCCTGTACCTCTCCCAGTTCCTCCTCACCTCTCCTCCCATCCAGATCCACCCCCTTTTTGTCACTCATTAGAAGACAAACTGACCTCTAAGGAATAATAATAAAATGTATAATAAGATAAAACTAAAACTAACACATTGATTAGTAAAAAACAAACAGATGGAAAAGAGATTAAGAAAAGGTACAAGAAACAGATACAGACAGAGAGATCCACTCATTCATACACTCAGAAATCTCTTAAAAACAGAAAACTGAAAGTCTTAAAAGGACTTGGACTTGTAAGGTAAAAAGAGAGGAGAATATATATATATATATATATATATATATATATATATATATAACAAAAATAAAATAAATGGTAAGATAAAATATAATTTTAAAAAGCCCTGACATGACATTATGAGATAAGGAACCTCCAAAGTTGCCACTGAGTTCATTTACTGTTGGCCATCTACTTATAGGTCTGCAGCCTAATTTTAAGATTAGTTTGTTTCCCCAGTGAAGCTTATCAATTGGAGATAGCCTCTGGGTTAAGGATGGGGACATGTGTCCACTTCTTTCAGCTCTTGAACACCATCTGGTACAGACCCATGCAGGCCTTATGTATGCCAATACAGTCTCTGTGAGTTCATATGTGTATTGGTTATGTTGATTTAGAAAGACTTGTTTTCTTTGTGTCCTCCATGCCCTATTAGGGAATATTACTTTAAGGTATGTTACTTTTGTTTATGTTGCATTTGTTTAGTTCTGTGAAACTGTGTTACTGTGCCTGTCTAAAACACCTAATGTCTAATAAAGATCTGCACTGCAAATAGCAAAGCATTAGAAAGAATAGGCAGGGCTGCAGGTGGAAAGAATATATAGACAGAGAAATCTGGGTGGGGAAGAAGGAGCCAGAGAAAGAGGAGGATATCAGGGGCAAGCCACCCAGCTAGCCACGGAGTAAGAGTGAAGTAAGATTATAAGGTAAGAAAAGGAAAAAGTTCAGAGGCAAAAGGTAGATGGGATAATTTAAAGTTAAGAAATGCTGGCAAGAAACAAGCCAACTTAGGCTGGGCCATTCATAATTAAGAGCTTACATGTGTGATTTATTTGGGAGCTGGGTGGTGGAAAAGAACAAAAAAAATCAACAACAATCCCCTTTGGCTCTTACACTCTCTCCACCTCCTTGAGACGTGATGGGAAGAATTTGATGGAGACATCCTATACAGGTCTGAGCATTCCAAGGTCTCTCCCTCTCTGTATAATGTCCAGCTGTGGGTCTCTGTGTTTGTTCCTATCTACTATAGGAGGAATCTTCTCTGATGATGGCTGAGGAAGGTACTGATCTATGATATGAGTATAGCAGAAGTACATTAAGGGTCATTGTATTGCCAAATCCTTTTAGGAGACCAGTATTATTTGATTTTTTTCTTAGTTTCCTGTGCTAGCTAGTCTCAGGTTCTTCGTTACTCAAGCAGGGTCAGGTATGGGTTCCATCTGATGGAGTGGACCTGAAGTCAAATCATAAATTGATTGGTTACTTCCACAAGCTTTGTGCCAACACTGTACTAACATATCTTGTAGCAGGGCACCATTGTAGATCAAAGGGTTTGTGGCTGGGTTGGTGTTTCCATTTTATTTTAGTACTGTGCAGAGGGCCTTCCTGTACAAAGATATTAGAACATTGAGGTAAAGTCTCTATGTAGGCACTAGCTCAACTTTTCCATGTTGAATGATTTGTGTAGGTGTTGTCTTCAGTAATAGGACCTTGCTGTCAGTTTGAGGAGAGCAATCTATAGTCTTGGCAACAGTCTCACGTTTTGGGGGACTCTCATGGTAACTCTTTGCTCATTAATTAAATTGTATATAACCCATACCCAAAACTGGAGGCTTCATTTTGTGTCAAGAGTGCTTGGACCTGCCTAGGCTCAGTGTTCTGGGCTCTACTGACTACCCATGGGAGACCTCGATTTGAGGGATGTGGGGATGCAGGGTGGCTTGGCAGAGGGCTGGGGGTGAGAGGATGGAGGAGGGGGGTCTGTGGATAGCATGTGAAGTGAGTAGAAGATTTCTTAATGAAAAAAAAAAGAGATGACCAGTTGGTGTTCTGTCAGATGAGGGAGATGTAGGTAAAATTAAGGGCCATTTGAGTGGTAGCATGAAAAACTAATATAGTAATATAGTAATTTCAATCCAAATGAAATTGCTTAGTTACTTTTTGATATTAATTTTTGTTTGAAAAAATTGGAAAAGAAACAACTTTTTAAAGAAAGATCATGCAAAACACAGAAAAAATTAAAAAAGAAAATAGTATAGAGAGGAAAGTGCATGCACAACACCCCCCCACACACACACACACAGTCAAAAAAACCAGAGTATCAGAAAGAAAAGAAAGAACAGTTTGTGTTGTTCAATTATTCCTCATCCATTCTGAGAACTCTTTTATCCCAAGTTATATTTCATGGTTTCCTTTCCATTATTTCCCCATCTTTAATAGAAATATAATAAGCATGCTGTCTCATATAAAGTGTTGCTTAAGGTAGATACATCAAGATGGTAAAAATCTCTCTAAACTTTTTAAAAATTCTATCCTTACTATTGATTACAAATTTATGCCTGGAAGCTGGAGATATTTCTCAGTAGTTAAGAACAGTTGCTGCTCTTTCAGATAACACAAGTTTGGTTCCCAACACTCACATTGGGTGGCTTACAACTACTCAGAACTATAGCTACAGGGGATCTGATGGATATCAGGTTTCTGTGGATACCTGCACACACATTGCATTTATACAAACAGACAGACACTCCTACATACATATGAATAAAAATAAAAATAATCTTTAAAAAAGCCATGCCTTCATATTGTTATTTTAGTCTCTTACCATTTTATTTTAATCAATGTATCAATTTTTAAACATGTGATCCAGCATCAGCACTAACAAAAACTTGTAATAGATGCAAATTCTTAGGATACAAGCCAGACTTTCTGATTCAAACTGTTTAGCAGAGAGGACAACAATGGGCTTGAACAAATCATCTCTTTAAAAAGAACATGCAGTGTTGGTCTAAAAACCTAACACAATCTGGCAATGGGAACAGATGGATTCTTGTATAGAGTGATAAAGTATAGCTACTCAAATACCTCTCATCCCTGGCATAGAAAAAATGTTCTGTTTTATATTTGGTCCTAGAAGAATTATTTGATTACTATAATGCAAGGTTTTGTAGAATTTGTAGAACAAACAATAGATATGGTGGTTTATAGGTTTTAAAAAGTGAAAAGAGAATAAAATGTTTCTGGGACTGAAAAAATAGGCAATATGTTAGCACTATATTTATTGAAACTAGACATTTAATAACAAATGTACTTTGTGGCTTGTACAGGGTAGCTTTTTTTTTGAAGTTATATCAGACAGAACTATATCTGCCTGTGTTCTCTAACCCTTGTGTTTTCTTGGAATTCTAAATTATAGAGAGGGCCTAAATACAACTAAATGATCTGGAGGCCCTAAACCTCTAATGACCTTTGTAATAGCCCTTTGTTATTTTCATTTCCATGCAACAGCTAACACATGGATGAACTTGCAGAAAGGTAATGTATCTGTTGGAAAGTAAATAAATTATTCACAAGAGGTCAAGGCTCCTTGTACCATGGGTAAGAGAAAAGGAGACTTTAACTTCTGAATGAGAAAGATCTTGTTCAGCATGGCCCTTTTGGCCCATTATCTTGCTGTACCTCCTTTCCCTCCCCATAAAAGCCTTTTCTGAACATCAGCATGTTCATGAATAGAGATCTGATTTGACAGAATCTCTATCTTCTCATTATTAACTTCTCTTCAGTCAACCTGATTCCTTCACACTAACCTCTGTTTCCCAAATATTACTTTTCAAGAGTGGGCAGAATGGCTTCCAT
Source organism: Onychomys torridus (assembly GCF_903995425.1). Taxonomy (NCBI): domain Eukaryota; kingdom Metazoa; phylum Chordata; class Mammalia; order Rodentia; family Cricetidae; genus Onychomys; species Onychomys torridus. Next base: position 81,072,120 of record NC_050466.1, on the reverse strand, counting down.
TACTTGTTTTGGTGCTGTTTAATGATTAATGGAATTTGGCCTTATATTTTATGTAAAATAATTATTTAAAGTTTGCTATGATACCATGTTCAGAAATGTAACAATTAAGAACTCATTTTAATTTGTATTCACATTAGGCACGTCCATAGAGCTTTGCAAAGAAATTAGCCCCTGTAAATAAAATTTATCTCTTCATATTTTAATTATTTGGACTCAGGGCATCTAACTCGTGACACCATTATTATTACTGGTAAAAGTAAAATAAAATGCTTGAATCTACCAGGCTAATAATAATAACAGATAGCTTATGCAAAGGGGTTTTGATTTTTTTATTTATAGGCAAAAAATAATAGTTAATTAACATAGGAAAAAATTAAAAATTTAAAACTGGGTTAGAATAAAGGCTGCAAGATTCAAAAGGTTCAAATGACATCTCTAAGATGCTGATTAAATCTGAATAATGCCTTTTCCCTTAAGAATTAATGTTCTAATAGAGGAAACACTAAAGTGATTTTCAATTTTCAGACCTTTTAGATATTAGCCCTAAAGCATGTCATTTTTTATTTACTCTTTTTAAACCTTCCTCTAGGTAATGAAAAACCCTTGAAATTGGACTCTTTAATTAAAAAATGAGAGAGGGTGTTAAAGTCAAGGTAGAATTTAAAGTGCAGATCAGTTGCTTAACAAGAATATTACAGTGAGGATGTTTTGAGGAAGGCAAGATTATTTTGCAAGTCATGATCTCAGGAACCATCACATAAATAAATTAGCAAAAATTTTAAAAAATTAATCACACGTAAAAGAAGCTGCCAAAAGAAGCATTGCAGGGAAATATGCTAATCTATGCAGCACAATTTCTTTTCTATAAGTGGAAATTGAAATGAATTGTAAAAGCCAATGAGGCAGCAGAAAGATGGTTGACTATAAATCGCAGCCAATGTCCTAGATATGCCATTCTCCACGAAAAGCATGCTGTCTGATGTTGCGTTTTCCATTAGCAAATGGGGCAGCAGAACACCAATGTATGTGCTCTCCTGACTCATTGGCATGTCACCATTTATAACTTTGCACTTTCCTGTGGCATTGCAGCACCTGCCTTCCAAATGAGGAATGTGTGGCAGTAATAATTTTTTGATAACACCCTAGTAATTGCATGACCCTTGAGGGCTTCTTTTCAAGTTTTAAAATTTGTGTTCCGTTCCTTGAATGTGAATCTAATCTCATTTTGGCTTTGAACCTTTTGATTAACTTTTTCTTTCTTGACAGATCTGATGGATATTGGTAAAATAGGGCCAAAAAGAGAGAAGTGGCAACCAATGGATTGCTTCAAGCACCTTAATGAACCAAAATAATAAACTTCCCCTCAAAACAAACAGAAACACGTAGTGTTAGTAGTCATAGAAAATAGTGTGTAACCATTTTCTCGCCAAGTTAAATTTTATTCTGAATGAAAAACATATTGATTTGAAGTTATATTATGATTAACAAGAAAACATATTCAACACTCTATTTTGTATGTAAATACATGTATGTTTCATTTTCAAGTAAAAATATTTTCTTAATTGTTACTTGCAGTTACTTGTATATTCAAATATTACCTTGATTTCACTTTTAGAAATTTATAATTTTATCTAAAGAAAACAGCATGGTTGTAATAGAAACAAGACTTCTGCAGTTTTGAATGAGTTGCTATGTATGATATATTTTTTGAACATTTTTTAATCTCCTAAACATTTTTCTAAGCACCATATTTTTACATAATTACCATCTTCTCTTTTCTCCTGTCTTCTCATGTGTCCCCATTACTCCTTCTTATTCTTTATTACTGTTACATATACATATAAATTTATAAATACAAACTGCTAAGTTCATTTAGTGTAGCTCTTGAGTTTAGAGCTGATGGCTTGGGATTGGATAAACTATTGGTGAGTTTGTTCCTGGAAAGACTGATTCTCCCTCTCTCAGCCATCATTCATTACCAGTAGGTGGGATCTTACAAGATTTCCCCAATCCATGTTGGCATGCCAATCAGTGTTGTCACTTATCAAAGTCCCTGTCGAATATAGGAGGTACTATCTAATAACAGATGCCTTGGTCTTCAAGTGCTTACAGTGTTTCTTCCTCCTCTTCAAAAATGTTCTCTGAACCTTGGATGTGGGATAAGTGTTGCAAATGTAGCAATTGGGGATTGATGCCCCCCCAGGCAGTTGTTTTCTGCATTTTGACAGGGGTGGGTCTCTGTAGTAGTTGGTCTCTGCTGCAAAAATACTCTTCTTTGATGAGAGTTGAGAGCTACACTTACCTGTGGGACAAAGATGGTTAGGAAAATGGCAGCAGTAATTTATCTTCAATGATCTATGACCTCTCCAGAAATAGCTAGAGCCTATAATCTGTAAATTTTGTCTTTTAATCCTATCCCACACATATATTTCATCTTATATTTATACCTTTTTAATATTTTATTTTTGCTTCTTTTGTCTTCCTCTTGATCCATTTGGCTGTTGAAGATTTCCATTGACTTTGATTTGGCTAACATAGTTATTAATTGCAAAACTTGCCAGTTGAATATTTGCAAAATTACTCTTTCATGCCTTTTAATCAGTTTATTTTTTCATTCAGTTCATTATTTTTATTCTCTTTAAATTCATTCATAAGATTATTCATTTCTTTGATTTTTAACAAGGCTTTTTTTCTTTGATTTTTAGCAAGCCTTCTTATAATCATTCTTCTAAAAATTTTCCTCTGAAACTTTATCTGATATATTCTTAGGGGAATCTATTATTTTGGGGTTGATAATTATCAGAAGAGTTGGATTGCCTTTATTTTGCATTTTTTCTTTTTGGTATTGTTATTTACATATCCAGATATCATAACCAATCAGATAATTGTTTGGATTTTCCAAATCTTCTGTATTCCTTCATTTAAAGCACTTAATTCAAGTGAGATATTGTAATCAAATTGAAGTGTCATTTCTCCCTGCTGGACTGGAAGTGTAGCTCAATAGCCAAATTCTCAGTCCACTTGCTAAGGTACTCCACATAAATCCAAAAGCAGAATACTGATTGTGAAAGTAGTTATAAGGGATGCACACTCCCATTACAAAGACATAGGGATAATCAATTATAAAAATTGCCCCTTTGCTGGCTACTGGGAGTTTGACCATGCCACAGTGAGTATATGGGCAACAGAAATTATACTTGATGCTTTTTCTTCCTTTTTTTTTTTTTTTTTTGAGTGGAGAGTGCAAAGGTGGAAGGGTGGACCTGGGAGGAATAGGAAGCAAGTGTGATAGAGGCACATTGAATGAAATTCCCAATAATAAAAAAATATTATATTGGAGAAAAAGAATAGCCATATGCACTCCCAGCAGTAGGGAGGCAGAGCCAGGCAGATCTCTGTGAGTTCAAGGCCAACCTGGTCTACAGAGTGAGTTCCAGGAAAGGTGCGAAGCTACACAGAGAAACCCTGTCTCAAAAAACCTATATATGTGTGTGTGTGTGTGTGTGTGTGTGTGTGTGTGTGTTTGTGTGTGTGTATACATAAATATATATATATATATATATAATTATATACAAATACATAAATATATACAATATACTATAATTGCTTTGATAAAAAATAAAATAAAACAGCTCTAACAAGCTTTCCTAAAAAAAATATAGCACCCCTTTAACTTCAGTAATTTAGTGTATGGAATGAAAAGGCTCATGTGTTATGTAGTAAGATTTTAGTTACCAAGTGTAGGAATATAAAGAGGATAAGCATACCAAGGCAAGAGATTACTATTAGAGCAAAGGTAAAATAAGAAAGGGAAAAAGAAATGAGAAAACAATAAAGACAAAAAATAAAGGTAGATAAAGCAGATCTAGTTGCTGGGAGGTGGTGGTGCACGCCTTTAAGCCCATCACTCGGGAGGCAGAGGCAGGTGGATCTCTGTGAGTTTGAGGCCAGCCTGGTCTACAAAGTGAGTTGCAGGAACGGCTCAAAGCTACATAGAGAAACCCTGTCTTGAAAAACCAAAAAAAAAAAAAAGAAAGAAAAAAAAGAAAAGAAAAGAAAGAAAGAAAGAAAGGAAGGAAGAAAGAAAGAAAGAAAAGAAAAGAAAAATAAATGCAACCATTCAACCTAAAATGATAGCAGCATTTGACAGAATGAGGTAGACTGAGCCCTCAGCTCTAGCCCAACGTATTTAATTTGGGAAAGCCTATCTAAGAAAACAGCAAATAAATTTCTATATATAATATAATATATAGTAGTATATAACATCATTATATATAAGAACACAAAAATAGGGCTGGGCAAAGCTGGGCATTTGAATGAAAATTAGATGTTAAATAATAAAACATAAAAATCACGTCTATCTGATTTCTGACCATTGTAGATGCTGCAGGTATTCTACAAGCCAGGTCTCACTGTATAATCTCATGACCTGCTATGGATTAACATAGTGTGTCATGGAAGGAAAGCCCTTTGTCCCCAAAAGTATCCTAGCTGATGACTCAGAAATCTTTTAAAAATGGCACGTTGTTACTGCTCTTGCTAATTGTTGGAGAAAAGAGTACTATTCTGCAACTACATGGTATAAGGACTCCATGATTCATTTTTAGCTGAACTACAAATCTGTTCAGTGATGAGTACAGAGTTGATTGTAGTTTTGGCTTTCTAATATACCCTTTTGGTTTTTAAAAGTTCTATCCTCTATTGAGTACATCTAACACAGACAGCTGCTTTGTCCTCCCTCTAGCTCTGTCTCTGTCTCTCTCTCTCTCTCTCTCTCTCTCTCTCTCTCTCTCTCTCTCTCTCTCTCTCTCTCTCTCTCTCTCTCTCTCCTCTCTTCTCTTCTCTTCTCTTCTCTTCTCTTCTCTTCTCTTCTCTCTCTCTCTCTCTCTCTCTCTCTCTCTCTCTCTCTCTCTCTCTCTCTCTCTCTCTTTCCCTCTCTTTCCTTTCTTTCCATAGCTCCTCTGGGTGATCTGGTACTGAGAACAGAGTGAAAATTTCCTGAAGGCTTCTCTTTATATGAGGACAAGTGTCTGTAAATATACTGCCCACACAAGGGAAGCCCATTATTCCATCACTGAGCAGAACCTTCAGAATTGGAGTCTGGACTCTCCTGTTATGCTTTTTAAGTTTAATTCACTTACTTTTGGTATGACTCTATTCATAGTATAGCAGCTCTCCTACAAGGCCTGTTTCTTTCCTCTGACTCAGTGCTTCTCAACCTCCCTAAATGCTGTGACCATTTAATACAGTTCCTCATGTTGTGGTGACTCCAACTATAAAATTAATTTCGTTGCTCCTTCATAACTATAATCTTGTTACTGTTTTGAATCTTAATGTAAATATTTTAGGAGATGGAGGTTTGTCAAAGGGGTTGAGAAGGACTGCCTCAGAGAATCTAGCAGCTTTAGAGTGGGTGTTATATGCCATCATCTCTGTCCCTTGTTTATTATTTTAATGCTTCTTAAGTTTCATCTAATAAATTCCAGCATAGAGGTTAATTAATATATTCTGCTTTCTTATTAACAATGTGATGGATTTTAAAATAAAATATGCCTGGAAGGTCTGTGAGACCTCTTTTTTTACACTTATTTATAAGAATTTTATAAACAAGTACTGTATTTACTTACATTAATTTCAGTCCTTTCTTTTTATCTCCAACTCTTCCTGTGTCCCTCTCCATTTCTCAAATTTATGACTTCTTCCATATAAAGTACTGTCTTCTATACATGATATGGAACTCAACCTATAAAATCTTGACATTTATTGTCACCTAAACAAGACACACACAATCATAATACCAGGTAACATGCCAATATGGGTGAAGGAAATCCCAGAAGGTCCACGCCTAGATGCAGAGTTATAGGAATGTAATGGCTTTTCAGGCAGGGAGAATCTGTCTCTAGGGATGAGCCCTTAATGGGTTACCCTGACCCAAGTGATCAGCCCTAAACATATACACACAAGCAGAACTAAATGAGGTAAATAAGTGAAATATATAATATACATGTATAGACAAATACATATATACATACACAAACACACATATACATAATTCATCTAGGTGTGGAACCTATGAAAATTTCCCCACCACATTAGCATGCCACCTCCCAGCAGACAACTTGGTTCTCTGGCTCTTATTTCCTCTTCTCTCTTCTAAAATGTTCTCTGAACCTTATATGTAGGGGTTTTGTTGTAGATGTTTATGATATCACTGAATATTTTATGTCTGAAGTATTTGGCATATATTTACATTCATTTCTATTCATAAATTTATTATACATTTGCTACAGCACTATTTGTTCAAAAATTATTTCTATAGTATATTGTGTTGATGTTTTTCTGTCTTTTATTTGAAATTTTTAGTCCATATACATATATCTTAGTAGTCAATAAAGTTATGTTTCATTATACAACTCTCTTATTTGTTTTGCTCTTATTTCCTCTTTTATCATAGCTTTTGGATTATTTTATTTTATTTTATTTCCTATAAAATTAATATTAGAATCACTTTTGTAATTTTTCTTCTTTCTATATTGTTTGTAATATGTAACCTTCATATATCATAATGTACAAAATTTTTTTTAACTTCATATACTATGCAATAACATGATATCTATAAATTTCTTATATAAGTGCTGCTCTTGGCTATTCTGCTACAATATTTATACATATGTTCATGTACTTATATCTTTGTACATGATAATTGGTTTCTTATCATCTCATTTTTCTTTCTGTGTTCCAGCTTGGATAATTTCTAATCTCTATCTTTAGTTAACACATCTTTTCATATGTGCCGAATTTTTCTTATCTTCTGTGAGTCTGTTCCATTAATTTTTCATTTCAGATAATGTATCTTTCTGTTAGAAGATTAGTATAATATTTTTCCTCATATTTTTTGCTTCTCCATGAGAGTATGTTCTTGAAATTTCTTTAACTTAGGAAAACTTTTAAAATAAATTTAAATGTTTGTGCTATTTTGTTAATTATACTTCCACATCTATTTATATGGACTAACTTGCCTGATCGTAGGTCATATTTTTCTACTTCTTTTCCTAGCCTACAATATACTATGTGTGAATATGTAAAGCTAATATTTCGCCACAGATTTAAGCAGAGATCCATGCAGATTTTTGGAGCTCTTCCCTTTGTAATGTTTTCCTTTCTAAAATCCTGCTTCAGTAGCCCTGAACTGCAATCCACTATTTTACCACCTCAAAAAGGAATCTCTGCTGTTTTCATTCAAATTATTTTACTTTAAAAATTACGAATACAGTAGTGTAAGGATGATAATTCATGTATACAATATCCAATGATTAACCAAGGGCCATTACCATTTCCATGTCATCATTTTCAGGATGTTTTTGGATATAAAGCCCATATTCATATATTTTTCTTCCCTCAGATTTTTTTTTTGAGACAGGATAGCCTTGGCTGTCCTGCAACTAAATATGTATGTAGACCAGGCTGTATAGCCCTTTTTGGTCTGTACAATGTCTATAAACAGTACTTTCAAGAGACTAGAGACAGAGTTCAGTAGGTAAAGGCACATGCCAAACCTGATGACCTGAGTTCAATACTCAGTGTATTTATGATTGAAAAAGAACAAACTCCTGCAAGTTGTCCTCTGACTACCACACTTTCAAAATGGCACCTATTAGATACATGAATGTCTAAATTAATTTACAAAACATTTCTTCCATGTATTTTCTCAGTTTTATAGTTATTTATTCTAGCTTTAATTTTTGTACCATACCTAGATGAAGAAACCTGTTAGCACTCATGCATATTTTAAAACAACTCATTATTTATATCCCTAAACAGATATTTATACATAGTAAGTGCTGGTGACACACAGATTAATGAAATGTTATCTTGTCTTCAAGAAATCCCAGGCTACCAGTGTAGCTACTACTATAATAAAAGTTACTTCCATGTGGTTATTATAGGAAAGTGAAGGGTAAATGTTATATAAAACAATTAAAAGGATACATTTCAATTATAAATTTCATCAAGGACAAAGACAAATTTTGTGGTACTAGATCATGGATCTCAGACATCAATGCAGTATTGGAAGTCCCTAGGATCCTCTAAAATGTAAAGAAGCTTAGATTCTCATTCAAACTTATAATTAAGTTGGTCTGTGGTTTGTCTTGGGCTTTGGAGTTTTGTAATTTTATTGGCATTTACTTCACAGAATGCTTTCAAAACATCAAAATCATGAGAAACTCTCACTCAGGAAATGTTTTGATAGTATCATTAAATTAATATTATATTTAAAAATATGAGCAGGGCTCACTGAGACTGAAACTGTTTTTCTCACGGGACTTCTGGCAGTGAGAGTGGGTGTGTCTCTGATGCTTTTGCCTACACTTGAGACTCTTTTACTCCTAATAGGTTGTCTTATCCAGTCTCAATATTAGATCTTTTCCATTTTATTATTGTATCTTGTTTTGTCCAGTCTGGCTGTCCTCTCTTGGAGACCTGCTCTTTGCTGAAGAGGAAATGGAGGAGAAGTGGATCTGGGGGAGAAGGGAGATAGGAAGAGGTAGGAGGAGTGAAGGAAGAAGAAATTGGTTGGGATGTACAACCACAATTTGCACAAGAATAATGTGCAAATTGGAAATGTTAGATATCATATACCATTCATTTACTTGGTAACTTACCCACTGCTCAGTCAGCAGAAATATTCCCTGTGAATGTAGTCTTTTGTGACAAGTAGAAAATATTACATCTAATTTCAATTGCCTCAAAGATTTAGACATTACCTGTCAATTTAGTTTTACTGTAGCAGGTTTCAAACTTCTGACTTTTTTTGCTCTTTCTGTAGCATAGATTGCCAATAGCAGCAATCTGTATCATATCTTGACACTAAATATTTGCACTGAGCCTTCTAGATGGCATTTAGCATTGTCAGATAGGCATTATTAATTGTATTATAATAATTCCTTGCTGTGTCGTCCTTTCTACAGCAACCTATAGCTCTCAGCATGTGTTATGTAAGAACCATAATGTTAGTATACATGTCTTTGGTAATCTTTCTATCCTGAAGCAATTTAGACACTTGAATGCAGGAATAACTGCCTAAAATCTGAGAGTCTTTGTTTCTTTATTTTTCTTCAGGGCTAAAAAAAATAAATCATGTACTAAAGAATATTTGTACGAGAAAATAGATAACAAAATACCAATTCCTTCTTTCTGTCCTCTACCAGTGGTCTACTTTCTTATATATATTTAGCCAGTTTTAGTAAGAAACATTTTCACTTAGTTTCAATAAATCATTTAGCAGACTTTTATTCATTTAATAATAATACAAATATGGTGTTTTGAGCCACCACCAAGCCACTGCTGCTCTCTAAACCCAGGACCACTCCTACCTCTCAAAGCTCCAAGAATAAAGGGGTAAGTAAGATGGTGCCCATACCATGGCTTGTACAAGGCCAACTGCCCACAAATTCACTGGTGGTAAAGCACCCAGGAAATAACTGGCTACAAAAACTCCTCACAAGAGCATGCCATCTACTGGAGGGGTGAAGAAACCTCATTCTTATAGACCTGGTGTGGCAATCCCTGAAATCAGATGCTATTAGAAGTCCACTGAACTTCTCATTTACAAGCTCCTCTTCTAACATCTGGTGTGAGACTTCAAGACAGATCTACATTTCCAGTGTGCAGCTATTGGTGCTTTGCAGGACACAAATGAGACCTACCTGGTTGGCATTTCTGAAGATACCAACCTGTTGGCTATCCCTGCCAAATGTGTAACAATTATGCCCAAAGATACCAAGCTAGCATGCTACAGACACAGAGAACGTGCTTAAGAGTCCACTATGAGGAGAACCATTGCATTCTCAAAAAATATATTTTTTCCTCTTGCTGGGATGCTGTGAGTATGTTGCTCTGATTGATTGAAAAATAAAATGCTGATTGGCCAGTAGTCAGGCAGGAAGTATAGTATAGGTGGGATAAGCAGAGAAGAGAATTCTGGGAACAGGAAGGCTGAGTCAGGAGTGGCCAGCCAGAGACAGAGAAAGCATGACGTGAAAGCGCCAGTAAGTCACAAGCCACATGACAACTTATAGATTGATAGAAATGGGTTAATTTAAGATATAAGAACTGGATAGAAAGAAGCCTGAGCCATTAGGGCAAATAGTATAAATAATATGAGAGTCTGTGTGTTTATTTGGGTCTGAGTGGCTGAGGGTCTAAGCAGGACTGGAGAAACCTCCAACTACATCCTCTACTTCCTGTTATTAGTAGTTCTGAATGTTAGAGATATTTTCCTCCATATCTGAAAAAATTCCTTAGTATATTAGTACAAGTGGAAAAATAGAGGAAAGAAATAAGACATTGGCAGCTTTTTTTCCATTTTCATTCATGTGTGAATTTTTAATATTAATAAAAGATGTAAAACATTAATGCAAGCAAAATGTTTCAGTGAACACATTCCAAAAGTTCAATTTTATAGCAATTATAAATAGACTTCTTAAAAATTTCTGGACAATGTCAGCATTTGGATGTTTATAAAATAAGAAAAATTCTTATTTGTGGCAACTAAATGGTGTGTGCACATTTTTATTATACAGTACATTCCATCCATTCACTGTACTTTCCTGTCATCCTTCATGCAAGCACGTTTTTAATGTTGTCTGTCTTCTGTGCTGTTCCTGTAAGTTTGCTACTAAAATACATTAAACTATATAAAAATACAATATGGCTAAAAGATTTAATTTTACAGCATTGTATCTCAATCTAAAGTCTAAGTTTAAATACCACTAGAGTTTGAGAACAATTTAAGTTAATATATTTTCTTATTAATTTTTTATATTTTGAAAAGCAGAGTTTGCCAAGGAACACTTAAAGAACATTAAATAACAACCAATACCAAATATTTTTTCATGATATTTGAAATTAAAAGTAGGTATTTTTGATGGTAGGAGAGATTTGGAGATGGGCCAGAAATAAAATATATTTCTATTTTAAACACATTTCATTTAGTTTTGTTTAGTGTGTGTATCAGAGCACAGAGGACAACTTGCAATCAGTTCTTTCCTTCCACCATTCATATGGATCCTATAAAATGATGACAACATCAAGACTATTACACACAAACACACACACACACACACACACACACACACACACACACACACACACACTCACACTCACAGGGACAGAGAGAGACCCTTAGTGTCAATGGCTATTATTACATTCCAAAGGACAGCATCTATAGAAATATTTTCTCTTAATATATGTTTTTTCTCCCCAATTCAAGTATAAGATAGCATGAAGTGTGTTTTAAAAAATATGAGCATAACAAGCATGACACTGTTTTATTCTATGGAATATAGTGTGCTTTCCAACTGGATACTAAGTCTCATGAAGAGAAAGTATAGGTCTGCTTTGATGACTACTGTATTTAGCTCTAAGGGAAGGAGAATAACTGGCTTTGCATGAAGTGTAACACTCGAGAATGACAACAATCCACTGCCCAGATCGGCAAAGTTCCTTTGGACCCCAGGTATACGAAGAGTTAGGCAATTTTAAATTTCCCTTAAACTTTACAATCTCATATGCTCTACTATATGCTGATTAGATATATTAGAAAACTATAATATATATGATAATGTTATGGAAATACAAGGCTATTTGGAGTTACTGTTTCTAATCAGTACAGACTTACATAGAACTGACTATCTTTGTCTTGCAGCTTTTTCTCACTATATAATACAATTCTAATAGATAATTGTAGTAGATATAAGGAACAGGAAAGCTGCATCTGTAGCTATCTAATCACTCTCTATATGTTCCCTACAGCATGACACAATGCCTTTTGTATAATGGTAATTAACTGTATGTTGGAAAAATTAATATAGCTTTTAATTGTAGGGAAAAAGACTGTCACACAAACCTGTCATTTACTATTATAATCTCCTAGCAATCTAGCATCCAGTCAAATAGAATTTTTTCAATAGTGTACACACTTTTGAATAATGTAATAGTTTTAACTGGATATATTTTCTCCCCTTGCACTTCTCCTAGAACAAAGTACAAACTCATCTTTCTTTCTAAATGAATTCAGTTTCCTTTCTGTGGTATAACTACAGCTTGCCTATGTTCCTGTCCTTATGTAGAACACTCAATTAATTGAATAATTAATTCCAAAATGACAAGCCTGTGTATGATGGGAGCTTCCTCCTTTACATTAGTCACTATTAGCAGTAGTATTATTCACTATTTATACCTTTGTACCATAGAGAAATATGTTTTTCTCTCTGAAATATTACATAGATTTTGAACAAATGAAGTGTCCTAGATCTACTGCTTGTGATATTTTTATCATGTAACAAGGTTGCTTACAAAATTTCTTTCCTAATTGCTTTCTAGAGACTTGATCCAGTGGGAGTGTGGAAAAGAAGTTCAGTGAGGGAAAATACTTAATTTTGGAGCATATTTTTTTTCTAGAATTTCTCTATTTTTGTGTAAGCATACAAATGTAAAAATATAGAATATACATACTTAATAATATTTTTATTCATTCTTAGAAATTCCACAAAATTGTATAATGTATTTTGATCATATTCATCTTTTAGCACCTCCCTCCAAATCCCCCTACTAATGCTCCCTATACATTTACCACTCAAATTATTATTTTTCACTTTTGATATTGATAACCCCGTGAATCCAACTAGTGATACCTATATGTACATGGAGCATGGCCATCCACTGAGACATGGGCAACCTGCTAGTAAGTCATGCCCTCAAAAGAGAGTGACTCTCTCCCTCAGCAACCATCCACTGTCAATATCTCCTCCACCAAGGGTGGGAACATGGGTTCCCCTCCACCATTAATGTTAGAATTTTGAATGGCTTGGTCTTGTACAGTTCTTGTGTGAGTAACCAAGGTTGCTGTGATTTGATATGTGCAACTACCATGTCTTATCCAACATTCAACATTTCATAGCTTTCCTCCTTATCCTCCAAGTCTTACATTCTTTCTGCTCATTCTTCAGCAGAGTTCTCTGAGCATTTGATGGAAGGAGGTTAATAAAAACAAATTCATCTACAGCTAAGTGCTTTAGAACATATTTTAAATAGAACTCTGTATAATATGTAATATTATGCCTTTGTTCTGTTTTATGTCTTATGAAAGTTTTTCCTGTCAGTATATATAGTAATATGTTGGCTTTCATGAGAGACTGGCTTCAGGATCCCCCACAGACACCAAGATGAACACATGTGCAATTCCCAGCAGTCTACAGAGGATGTATCATTGTGGATTTCTGGGGTCCTCCCCAGCACTCTGCCTATTCCTGGTCTCATGTGGTCTTCATTTATCATGGTCTATTATTCCTTGTTCTCCCTTTCTGTTCTTGATCCAGCTGGGAACTCCTGTTCCCCTAAGCTCTCTTTCCCTCGAACCTTGCCCTTCATTACTCCCACTGTCGTCCAGGTTGTTCATGTAGATCTCATCCATTTCTCTGTCATTGGGTGATCCCTGTGTTTTTCCTAGGGTCCCGTTTTCTAGGTAGCCTCCCTGGAGTTGTGTAGCAGTCTAGTCATCTTTGTTTTACATCTAGTATCCTCCTATGAGTTAGTACATACCATGTTCTTCCCATATAGCTCTAACCATATCCAAAGGTCTTTTTTTTTTCAGTAGGAAATCACAAGGCTCATTATTGTATTATTGGAAAGAAAATGAATAGAATGCTTTAAACGCATTTTCTGCTTAGAAAAATGCATAAGAAAAGCAGTGGCCAAGTAGAATTTGATTAGGCTTCAAGGATTAGACTAGAGTTAATATATCTTTATCAAATAGTGGATTAAATTTAAATTATGCAACCATCTAAATTCATTTGCACAAGTTTATATCGTTCTATTTTCTTTGAAACTGTTTTTAAAAGTTACTGATGCATGTCTTGATTTGCAAATATAACAACATGTGGAGTACATAAAACTGCAAATATCATTCTATTTTTATAATCATATTGCTTCCAGTTCTGTATGAAAAATAAGGCAAATACTAATTATCTTGTTTACAATCATCTAATTATTTGGAAGCACATGGATTAAGATGCTCCCTCTGGCAATGTAACTCTAGATACAAAATAAACACCACAAGGAGGAAGGAAGAAGAGGAGGAAGAGGAGGAAAAAGGCAGCAGCTAAGTAGACTAAGGGCTTAAACTTATCTTCCCCAAAATGAGCTACTACATTAATTAATAGTCCAAATGCAAAAAGAAAATTTACTGAGTTTCAACAATATCTTAATGCTCACAAGGAATGAATAATGTAAGTTATCCTGCCATTTACTAAATATAATGTATTGGTGCTGATAATAGGGAAGTAGAGACTCCCTAAGGACATCACTATCTTTGCTGATAGCAATAAATAGGACATAACACATAAGTACAAGTGGATAAAAGTCATTTAGATTCATAACATTTGAAATTTAAAAATATGTCAATAATTTTGGCCAACAATTATTGCTTGAGGTCCTTGGACCTACATTGTTTGGAGTATGGTAAATACACTACCTCAGTTAGAGATAGGAAACAAAACATAAGAAGAGTGCTATTGTGTCTTATATGGCTAATGGTAGTAGAGCCTGAAGCTCTGAATTTGTAAAATTTGACTAGTACTATACAACAGCTACTTCAATACAAACTAAAGTAATTGACCTCCATACCTCATTGTTTGCACCATTAATCCTATCACTGTGGACACTAGTGGACTTGGGAAATACTCTCACAGGAAGACAGCTGACAGAAGACTAAGCACCATACTACCTACTTGTTCCAAATAAAAATAATAATTATTTCTTTTAATTTATTAAAGTTCAGGTGTAATGAAGTTCCCTACATTCTTTGTTGCCTTATAAAACCCATTCCCATGTAAGTCTTTGTTATTCATCCAAATGTTGCCTTAATTGGTGGGGTAAGTCTTAGAAAATGTGATCACCTCCCTAAGTAACAGAAGTTTACATCAATATATTGTGCAAGTTAATACCACAGTTTTCTTTAACCTGAATTTGCTCCTACCTCAAAAATGTGCATATTCCTTGCTTGATTTGGCTTTATTTTAGAATTTTTATTTGTTTTACTTTAAAAGGCAGAAAGTATATCTTGGATCATGGGACACCAGAGCATATCTATATGCATTCATGTTATATACATTTATCATTGTTGTGACCAAAAAGCAACTTATATGAGGACAGAATTGTTGATTCATAGATTGAGTCTGCACTCAGTTGTGGTGGCACTGCATAAAATTAAGAGTAGCTCAAGGCTATTTTGAAGGAAAGAGGAGCTGCCTGTTTATATTTTGGCAGATGAGGAAACAGAAAGATGAGTGCTGGTACTCAGGCAGCTTTTTTTTTTTTTGACTTTTTATTCAGTCCAAGATTCCAGCCCATGACATGGTGCTGCCCATATTCAGCTAATCTTATCTGGAAGTGCCCTCACATATACACCTGAATGTATCTCATTTGGCATGTTCTAATCAATCAACTTTATAACTGAAATTAACAATCAGAACACATATGAATATTAATATTTTGGAAGGTGTTATTATTTTATCACAATGTAGAACATAAAGGGGAATTAAAAATACAATCCAATTGGAAATTTACAGAGTGTCTCAAAAGAAGACTTGCTACATAGATAGTATTACCTCTTAATGTCATGATGTTCTTGATACTATTCTACACCCATGTACCCAAAGCTTTGCTTTTATCAAGAAACACATGCTAGAAAGAACATTTTTATTGTGCCCAGAGGAATTAATTATTTTCTCTTCTACATATGGCAATAAAAATGGAATCATATGGAATATTTACCAAAGTGATAAAAAAATTACACAAAGATAAGCCTTCTTCTCCAAATAAGAATGAAAACAATGCTTTTGCAAGGATCTTTTGGTTGTAATTGCCTTACAGCAAAGAAATCTGCTTTGAATATGCTTGTACTGCTTACAAATGGAAGATATATTTTAAAAGCAGAATTGAACAAAATTCATATTGCAATAAGTCAGAAGCTATTGGTTCTATCATAATGTGTAATATAGTTAGATTTCATTACTAACTGTATCCTACTGTTAGTGGAACACAAATATAGAAATTGTGGAGGAACAGCTGAAAAAAATAAGATAATTAAGGTTTTTGCATATATTGACACTTCAGTAGCATAGGTTCTGCTTTTCCCTCCAGATCATTGGTGCATTGGTCCACAAGGTTGGAGGGAGCAGAAGCAGGGAACAGGGTTTGGTACAATGGGAGGTGATTTCTTTGGTGAATTAGCTTTATTCCGGAGTACAGGGAATATATAGGATTAGGAAAGCCAGGGTTAAACCCTAATTTGCATTAAGTGGCACACTCCTATTATAAGGCTTCATAAGTGACAGCTGGGTCCTATAGCAAAGTACCTAGTATGAGTCTTAGTTACCATATGTGCAACAGGGGAGAGGCTTCTAGAAGGAAACTGTGCCAAGGGTCACACTTAAGATAAATCAGGCATCCTGTTTTAGAGACAACTTTCAGATAAGGCCAGGCTTCCTCTGGGCCCAGAGACATTCTCCAGATAAGGGCAGGTAGAGAAAAGGAAGTTTCACTGTGTGTGGTGGGGGGGGGGGGGGGGGATGGGGGATGTCCTCTATGTATGTTGTCGAGCTTATAGAAAGCTGCCAGGCTATGGTTGTCTGAAACCTCTGACCAGCAGAGCCTCCCTACACACTAGTATAATTGTGAGTACTATTATGTGACATGCAGTCCGATATTTCCTTTGCAGAATGAGTCAATACTGATCTCCTTCATGAAGATAACATGAGATTAATACTGGTCTTGACAAATATGCTTTAAAGGGATAAAACAGAATATATTAAAATGGAAATAGATAAATTTAAAATCTATTTTTAAGTAAATTGTTACTGGACTAGATAGTGGAGCAATGTCAGATGACTCTGAAAATTTAAATATAATATATTTTGTTAAAGAAAAAAAACTAAGTACTTTATTTACTTACTCTTATGAAAAATACATACTAAACCATCTACATACACCAGAATTTCAAGTTGTCAAGGCATATAGACTTTGTAATTAAAATAATCAAGTAACTTGATGATAAAAATTCGAATTTTAAGAAATTTACCCAGGCTTTCCCATTCAAATGAATCATATCTTTAAAGAACTAAGAAATAAAAAAATTACCTTGAGAGTAAGAATGTTTCTCATCTTTGCAAAATTAGTTTTCTAAATACATTTTCAATATGATACAGTCCAATTTGTGAAAATTAACAGTTCTTTTTCTATATGGGACAACATACAGATATAGTATCATCCAAATCTTGCAGATGTTCACCATCCTGCGTCATTTATTACATCTCCCTAACTCTGCTTAGCACACAAAAAGAACTCTACCACCTCTGTAGATAATATTATCTATGTTGTTTTCTAACAAAGCAAATCCTGGCATCTGTGAAAAGAAAATGAAATCTTGTTTAAAACAAATCTTGGGTTTTCTTTTTTCCCAGATGTTAGACCCATGATAAAACTAGAGGGTTGGAATCTGCTGCTTGAAAGAACAGTTGGATGTAGTAAGAGCCAAAGAGGCAATTTTATAACCAGCAAAGTTTTGAATTATTCATAAGGGAAAGGCTTTTTTTTAATTTTTAGAGACAAATAAGCCACTAAGCTGCTTAAGTGAATTAAAGTGATCAACAAGAATATGGACAGTAAAGATGCCAAAGATTAAATATAGTCAATGTACCCGGATATTCAGCACTTTGTTAGAGGGGGAAGAGGGAGGAAGACAGGGAATTTGTTTCAAGTTGTTATTTTATGAGAATGTGTTTTTATCTTTGCTGTTTCTGTGCAGCAGTGTTAATTTTGCTCAGGAGTTTATTATATATGTGCTTCCTAAATATTGCTAAATGAGATTTCCCATTTGTGAAACAAATGTTAATCTTCAATGGTTAGGTCACTCACATTTTGAATGTAACATTAGCCCAAATTCTTTGAATGTGTTGGTAAAACATGTTTGTTTATGATGGTGACGAGAAATATAAAAGTAATGATTCCCATACAAATTGGGTTTAGAAAAAAACAATTTGAAAAAAAAAGAAAAAAAAAACAATTTGATACATTTCAGATTACTGATAATTTCAGACTATTTTTATAAATGAGCCTTTGTCTCTAAATATAGATTAAATACACATCTATTTAAAACATGAATTATACTTTTTAATAGTTAAAGTCTTTACATAATATATAAATATACAAATGCATATAGAAGGTCCCCTTTTATATTTTCAACTAGGATGCACAAGCATGTAAACTCATTATTTACAGTTATTCAGAAGAACTTTTTATCTTGTTCCTTCCTTATCTGTGAATATGTATGCTAATTTGAAATATTTTCAAAAGCTCAATTTTCAACTAAGTCTGTACTAAGAACAATGAATTGAATAATCTTACTCTGGAAAGAGAAAAATAAGTGTTGATGAATATGGTGTTAGGATAGACTTGTGAGGAATGCAGTCTAAAAGGATAGATGAAGCTTTGGCATCAAGTGGAGCAATGGAATGCCATGGTGATTGAAGTAGCATTAATTTTACTGTTAAACTAAGCCATAAGGAAAAAGAGCTTTGAAAATTCTACCTAAATGTGTACCTGTTTGAAGTTGATAATTAGAAGATAGTGAAAACTGTGTAATTGACCAGTATGGTATAGAGAAAAAAAATCAGTCAAGAGTCAATTGTTTAGAATGTTGAACTGAGATAGTGATTAAAAGTTAAGTTTACTGTTGATGTCTATTCCAATGAAAACAATTTGTGATGCTCCAACATTAACAAATTTATACAATAATTATGGTTTATACCTAGAGTTGTTGCAAGAAAGTAAGTCCACCCTTCTGATAGGAAGAAACAATAATGGTCAATAAGATCTTATTTACTAAGGACAAAAAAGTAGCCAAGTTAAATCCTTTGGATATCATCTTGGAAACCACTGGCGTGAGGAAATATGATATGTTGTATAGAGGCATCTCTTCTATGCTCCTAACAAGTTGAATAAGGCCTCAGGGCATTCAACAATGATACTTTCATCACTATCTTTTGTGTATAACTTTAGGTGGCTTTCTCAGAACCTTGAGTTTAGAGGCAGAAGAGGAAGCAAGGTTGAATAAGCTAGGTGTAAACTATCTAAAACTTGCCCAATGATAAGAGGATTTTTTGTAGTATTGATCCCAACAGGACCCTTTTCTAGATTTGTTTCTTCTCACTGTACACTATGGTGTGAGGCAAGTCTTTTGGGCTTTATTTGGCTCAAGGTATTTCTCAAAGAAACTCTGAAAGAATATTGTACAAAGTCTGTGAAATTTCCTCTTCACATTATTTGAATTGAACTATCGGGAAAATGTGATTCAAACCAAATCCATTTCTATAGTGTTTATCATCATGGAACTCATTGTACATATACCATCTGATTTCTAAATCAGCTAATTCATGTCTTTTAGGTACCTGTGTTGAAGTTAGTGGGTTACTACAAGTTATTCTTACTCAGTTATGTACTTGGAGATTGTCCTAGTTTTTCTATTACTGTAGTGAAGACTGTGACCAAAAGCAGTTTACACATTTTACAGCTTACAGTTCATCATGAAGAGAAGTCAAGGCAGGGAGAACTCAAAGCAGGATCCTAGATGCAAGAACTGAAGAACAGACCATTAAGGAATATTGATTACTGATTTGCTCTTCATGGCTTGCTCAGTTTGCTTTCTTGTATCACCCAGTACCACCTACACAGGGGTGGTACCAGCCACAGTAGGTCAAGCTCTTCCACAACAATCATTAATCAAGAAAATGTCCCAAAGGCTTGCCTACAGGACAATCTCAGGAATTTTCTCAGTTAAAGTTCCCTCTTCCCAGATGACTTTAGCTTGTCAAGTCAACACTAAATATAACCAGGACACATATGTTTCTTGAATAAAATCTATCTTATATTTAGTTGTTGATGTTTCTGAGGATATTGGGATTATATGAATCTGGATCCTATTTTTCTAGAAATCATAGTCTACTCAGCTTTCCTGGCACATAGTCAGCATAAAACTATCATTTGTTGTTGAAACCAATTTAAATTAAATAACTCTCACTTTATTTAAGAGTATGTATTCAAGATTGTGATGGAGAAACCTATAGAGACAACCAAATCAAACTAGTGGGTACTCATGAAAAATTTAGACCAATACCTTCAGAGCCTCCATGAGGCTCTCTGCATAAGTGAGACAGTTCTATAGCTTGATCCGCTTAAGGGGCCCCCTGGCAATATGATCAGGATCCATTCCTGGTGCATGAACTGGCCTTTTGGAGCCCACTACTTATGCTAAGACACCTTGCACAGCCTTGAAGCAGGGGTAGGGGCTTGGCCCTGCCTCTACTGAATGTACTAGATTCTGCTGACTCCCCATGGGAGGCCTTGACTTGGAAGAGGTGGAAATGGGGCATGGATTATGGGGGATGCTGGAGGGGCAGGAGGAGGGAAGAGGGGATCTGTGATTGGTATGTAAAATGAATAAAAACAGCCTGGAAGGAAGGGACTGGACCTGCCTGTACTGAATCCACCAGGTTGAAATGAATCCCCAGGGGAGTCTTGTCCCTAGAGGAGATGGGAATGGAGGGGAGGGGATGGGGAGAAGGTGGGGGCGGGAGAGGGGAGGACAGGGGAAACCATGGCTGATGTGTAAAATTAAAACATGAATATAATAGTAATAATAACAACAACAACAACAACAACAATAATAATAATAATAATAATAAATTTTTAAAAAATTCTTAATAATAAAAAATATACTTGTTGGGTAGGACTGTTGGCTGCTTCTCCTTTGAAAGCTTTTGTGTTGTCTTCTGATAACATGAAAGCTAGTCTTCAGGGAGGAGGATTTGGGATCAGGAGCTTCTTGGTGCTACTTCTGAAGTGCATGGTGTCATTAACAGTAGGGAATTACCTTCCATTTCTGAGGATCAATAAAGACAATAGCAATAGCCTCTAATGTTTTGGGAATCTATTAGACAACCTTGGACAATACCTTGAAAGAAGCCTTCTCATGCCTGGTGATAGAGTTTTTGTTAGATGGTCTTTGGCCCTTGGAAGAAGTATTGTCCAGAAGAAGCCCAGATGATTAAATTTCCCTTAAACTATATATTTATGTGTATGTGCATATGTATACACTGACTTAAGTGTACTATAAGTATTTTGAGGTAGATAGTCAATAGTATGATTCATTATGACATTTTTAGATAATTTTTCTTTATTTTACCCTCTTCCCTTCTTCTTTTGTATTTATCTTCCTCTGCCATCCTTAATTACATCCCACCCATTTTCCTCATTTCCTCCATCAGAGTCCTTGTATCCTGGTATTTAACTTTCTATTACTTTTCCACACCAGCACATTTTAGAATCCTTGTTTGTGCAGTTACTCCACAATATATATGCTCATATCTTAAGATTTGGAGCTAGGAGACTCAGATTATAGAGAAAATGTGATGTTTGTCTTTCTAGGTCTGGATTATGTTACTCAATATCATTTATTCTACTTTCATTCATTTACCTGCAAAGTTCATGATTTTATTTTGCTTTACAGCAGAATAGAGTTCCATAGTATTTATGTGGCACATTTTCATTATCCATTCAGCAGTTGAAGGACATTTAGGTTGTTTCCATTTCCTTGCTATTGTGAATAGAATAGCAATCAAAATGGCTGAATAAGTATCTGTGGAGTAGGATTCCAAGTCTTTTGGGAATATGCCAAGTAGTGTACCTGGTCATACTGTAGATTTGTTTAGCTTTTGTAGATTTCTATGGTGTTTACACAAGTTGAGATTCCATCAACAGTGATGAGGTTTTATTTTTCACCATACTTCCAACCCAGGATTTGTTGTCACATATTCCATTGATCTTTGCCATTCTGTAAGAGAGGGTACAATGAAATCTCAAGGTTGTCTTGATTTGCATTTCTCTAATTATTAGGGGTGAGTAACATGTTCTGAGGTATTTATTAGCCATTTTTTTGTTCTTTTGATAATTCTGTTCAGGTCCCAGAACTATTTTTTGAATGATTCACTACTATGTGGTGGAACTTGATTTTGAATACACATATGTCTGAGTTGAAATTATATATACATTTAAGATATATGTATTCAAGTGTTCAGCAACTATTTATTGATTTCTATTAAATATATTCTGTGTAAGAATAGCTTTTAATTCACATATTTCTCAATTCAACACTAGATTGATTTGTAGGTACATTTTGCAGACAAAATTAATCAAATAAACATACATGCAAGATATTTAAAATAACAACAAATGACATTTAATGAAGATAATATTTTTCTATTTCAATTTCTGACTAGATTTTGATTATTACTGTAAGATCTCATAAGACATGTCTGCTAATTTTTAATGTTTTGAGAAAGTCCAATTTGAATTATGCTATGACAGAAACATTCTGCTCCAAAACTCTCTCTTTTATTTTCTTAGTAAATAAACTTTAAATATATCTATTGTAAACAACGAAAATTTTGTTTAACTATTTGAAAAGCCACTTTTAATTCAAGATTTTAGTTCGCGTATTTCTGAGGAGGAACATGTTAATGAAAGAGTTAAAATTTTAAGTAGCTTGGAGTCTTTAAATAAGAGGTTTATGACTGAAGCAAAATTTCATTTTTAATCTAAATTATGTTGGAAGCACACTTATATCATTTAATCAAAATTTTTTTCTAAGAAACTTTTAAAAACATTTAGTATAATTGTCCATTTTGTTTTTATGACAGTTGTGACACTTCTTGATGTCACTTACATTAGAGGAAATTAAATATTTTAAATCAGTGATATGCAATAAATGAAAAACATTCCAAATTATGGCTAGCGTTCTCTTTTCTAGCTTACAAATTGCCTGCTATGAATTTGCTGTGATGCTTCATAAAAACCTCTGCCAACGTCAAAGTAGTCAAGTTCCATGGGGAAAATCAAATATAGTGAACTAATGAGAACCTCCAAACACTGACATTATATTATAGAGTGAAGAAATGAAATTGATGTATGATTTACCTTTGTCTATAATCTTAAGCAATGGGAATTTGTTAGAACCCAAGGGTCAATGTCAAGAACTTTGTTCAATATATATATTCTTTACATACATATATGTTTAGATAGATAGATAGATAGATAGATAGATAGATAGATAGATGAGGATGAGAGGATTATTCTATCTTACATAAAATTCTCACATGGAGATGTATGTTGTTGAAACTGAAAATATAATTCAATAGTTGAAAACTGGTGAGCTGGAGAGATAGCAAAGCAGCTAAGAGCACTTGGTGTTCTTACAGAGGATGAGGATTCAGTTCCCACCACACACATGACAGCCTACACCCTCAGTAACTCCAGCTCCATGGGAATCTTGCTCTCTCTCCTGGCCATGCCATGAACTGTATGCAGCTATGTACATACATGCACACAAAACACTCATACACATAAAATGAAAAATATATTTTTTTAAAAGACAGAATTACATAATTATTTTGATTCCTTTAGAGAAACTTTTTATCACAGACAATTTTTAAATTCATGTTCCTAGCAAATGTTTATTGAAATCTATTAAGTATTAATTATGATCCTAAATGTCTTTAAGCTTTATTGATAGAAAGTATAAAGCATAGACAGATACACATTATTTTAAATATGATATTTATTTTACTAGGGGATATGTTTACTAGGTATAACAAAAATTTAAAGGTGAAATCCAAAAGTACAGAGTGCAGCTTAGGTAGATAAGCTCATATATATATTCCAATAAGTAAAAACCAGAGTGATGCCAAAGTCCGAAGAATATCATACTGAGGCACCTATATGTGTGGAGCAAAATTTGTTCAGGGATGAAACAACATATGCCTAAGAGGGTGAGACTGCTCAGAGCAATCAAATAGGTGTCACTGAACACTTTAACATGGAAACAACAAAATTGGTTTGTATTTATTTCCACAATTTTAATTTGTCATGGCCCCTAGATGCTGAATAACTAATCACCTCAAACACCAGAACTTGATGCAGCAGTAATTTTTTTTTAATTTCTATTGGTTAGGAATTTTAACTCATTTTACTCAGTGGGCTTGACTTAGATTCACATGTGACTGTAAGATTTTGATTGGTACTGAATTTGTCTGAAGTAGAATGGGAAATGGACTGTTCATCTCATCAACCTTTCCCTTCCTCCATCCTGTAAAATCTTACTAATTCCAAGGCTCCATATTACTATTATTCAAAAGATCTGCTCTCTCTTTCTCTCTTCTTAATGCTCAAACTCCCACATATGAATATATAATAATCTTCTATCAAACTCATTCTCCCATTTTTAAGACAAGTTACGTGAGTTCCAGCACTGATGAAGATACTTTTGTTCTAACACATCTGATTGATCCCACTTGTATGAATCCAAATGATATTGATGCCATTTAGAACCATTCTCTTGCAAATCACTCAAAATATACTCTATGCAATCTTAGATCTCTTTGTCTCTCTTACTTTGGCCTATGGCAAGGCAGCTTAGAGGCAGGTGGGAAAGCTAAAGACAGAGATGGAAAAGAGAAAGGTGAGAAGAGATGCCAACTGCTGCCAAAGGAGCAGCAAGATGCCAGCAGACTGGTAATGTCACAGCTACGTGGCAACTTATCGATTAATAGAAATTGGTTAAGTTATAAGAGAGAGCTAGCAAGAAGCCTGCTAATGGCCATGCAATTGATAATTAATATTAAGCCTCTGAATGATTATTTTATAGGTGGCTGAGGAGCTGCAGGACTGGGCAGGACCAGAGGAATGTGGAACCAGGAAGCTGAGTGGGACCAGAGAAATCTTCCAGATATAGTATGGTGAAAATAATTTGTTAGTTATAATGTTTATACTGTGAGTAAATTACATTAGTTATGAAAATTTCTTGTCATGGGAAATGGTTGCTCTTAAAACCTTTAATTTTTATTCATGCTCCTGTTACTTTCCTAGCACACAGAACATGATAAAAACTCAGCAATATGTGATGGATGAATGAAAAAATATACAATTACAAATGGGTGAAAGTATTAGTTATTTGATTTTATCTTGCATTGCAATTCCACATATTTGTAAGAATTTAATTCTTGGAGCACTACCATCAAAAAGTTTTGATTTAGTTGGTCTAGGATGTAGGTCAGTAGTTTATATTTGTAACAAATTCTTGAGGGACAGAGACAAAAGTGGTCTGAAGACTACAAATTGAAAATAGTAAAGATAATAAGTTAAAATAGTTCTAAGTACAAATAATTCTTTCCTGTTTTATTTTGCACATTTGTCTATTCAACATTTGAACCAATCCTGGCTTCTGAGCCTCAGATCATTATTATTTATTTATTTATTATTCATTTTATATAACAACTACTGATCCCTCTCTCATCCCTCCTCCTGCTCTCCCCCTTGCCTTCCCTTCCCAACCCACCCCTCCTCTCCTCCTCTAAAAGGGTAAGTTCTCCCATGTGGAACTCTTATTTGTCAACATTTTTGTTGATATAAGAGCTGGTAGAGTCAGGCTTAGTTTATTTAATTAGAAAATTTATTATGAAGATTGAATTTTTATCTGAAAATTACTACTTGTCATGCAACAACAATAACATCAATAATATGTAAAGTAAAATCTACAATATCATATCCTTTGTTTGTCTCAATACATGAAATTTTTCAATAAAATGAAGTATTAAGTACACAATATATAAAATTATAAAATGAAATAATATTGGTAATGATGCATTTTAAAAGGTAGTTTTAATTTTAAAGGGGGATTTATTGGTGCTACAACATTGGTTTATTTCACAAACTGTTATTGGTGAATCCTTGCATAAAAAAATCTACTAGTGAGATTTATAGATTTAGAAACACTTAGGTTATAAATAGACTGTAGAGTACCATAGTTCCCTTTATATCTGTCTGCTTTCTCATAGGAAGCCAATTCCTAAAATTATTAAATTGAAAATTCCAGTTGTAAAAAAAAATCTTACATTTTGAAATGTATGCTCTCTCAGTGCTGAGAGGAAATCTTGTGCCATTCTGCCCTGTTCTGCCAAAGATGTGAATCAGCCCTCCATGTAGCATGGCCTTGTGGTAATATTTGCTGTTTAATAGATTTCTGTTGTCACATTGTCATAGTTTCAGTACATTAGAGCTAGTATTTTTATTATTAACCATTAATTTTAATAGTTTTCTGTGACTAATATGTAAGTAAATCATTATCAAATTTGTGGAAGTGTCTTAAAAGACATACTGAAAAGTAAGACAGTTTCTTACTACTTGTGATTTCATGCATCCACTGTGAGCCTTGAGTTACATCATTTCTGTTCAGGACAAAGTTCGGATTTCTCATGCCTTGGGGGTTAGTTAATGCTTCTTTATGACAAGGTTATCCAGCTCTTTAGTAGCACAAATTTTACTTACTTGATGAATACGTTAGCTGTGGCAGAAAGTGAAATGTCTTTTTTACCATTTCATTTTTCTTTCTAAATTCTGTATTTTATAAGTCAAAGTCGATGTAAACTCATATTATGGGCTGATTCACTTGTATGATGATGAGGAAAATATATTCCAAGCCATTTTACTATTTTACTGAAGAAATAGTTGGATAAACTCAGCATATAAAACACAATGAATGCACAATTAAGTGGACAATTCCCTACAAGTAATTCTGAGTTACAGCTCCAACCCTTTAATTGGACAAATGATGAGAAAAACCATCACATTTTATAAATGCTTAATTCCTTTAAATGACAAAATGCTGTATAATGTACTTTCTTTTGAAGCATCTGACAGTCTTTATGCTATTCTGGACTAGTCTGCCTTTATTTTAGTGTAAGAACGTATTGAGAGTGAGAAGACAAAATGAAAATGATGGTCCTTTTAATTTGTAAACTGTGCATGTTTGTGGAGTTCTAAAGATAACTCTGTTTATTAGTGAGAATAAGTCATCAGGCCAGTTACATGTGTAATTTCCCTAGGCAACATTAGAGGAAATATTCTGGAAAAGGTAGTTGTTTATGGTCTCTATGTAATTCCTCTTTCAGAGATATTTTGTCTAGAACATGTGAAAAGCAGTAAGATGAGGAGCAGAAAAACACACATTTCCAGTTGTTCAGAAAGTAATCACCATGCTTTTCTCAGACAGATTCTTTCATAGACTGGTGGTATATAGATTGCACATGAGATGGAGGGAGGAAATGCCCACTGAGTTGGACAAGTGGTATATATGTGTATTGAATTTAAAATATGTGCTATTTACTTTAAGTGGCTAAAACACTAGATATGTGATATATTCACCTGCAAGCTTTGCAAACTTTAAGAAAGTCTACATTCTATTGTGGTTAGTGAGCATAGTGGTCTGTTTTAACTATGCATAATGTATAATTTACACCACATATTATTATGCCTATGTTTTATTTGCTAATTTTTGCCCACATAATAATCCTATAAGCAACTTGTTCCAAAAACATTCACTAACATAAATTGTACTATTTCCTTTTCCATTTGAGTATAAATTAGTAAATATAACAGGGCTGCTCTATTGAAAATGCAAAAACGTGAGAAACTACTAAGTGAAGATATAATTGTATATCTGCTAATTATTTTAAATTCAATGCACACATAATGATAGGAGATTAAGGAGGACAGGAAGTACTATTGGTTGACAGAGATAATAGAGGAAGGATCAGTTTCAGCCTCAGAGGTAGAGTTGGCCTTGTGACAAGAGGTGGAAGAATGTTCGAGGCAGAAAGAATAACATCAAGAAAGACCTGGACAAGCAACAGTTCTCATGTAAAAGCCTGTTATTAGCAATATCACTGTGACAATATAAATAGGTTATACTTTATATGCCTCTAGTCCATTGTTTGGATGGATACTTTGGTGGGAAAATATGTTTCATAATTTAGATTTACTTTTAGAAAAAAGTAGATGGTTTTAAATTTGTGGGCACAATGATCAGTAATTTAACACTAAAAATACGAAAAACATTAAAATGGTAGAGTTTTTTTTTTTTACATTATTTGTGACTATTTCAATACATTTGAAACTGTGACAAGGTGGGAGAGACATTGAACTCTGTGTAAACACAGGAAAGCCAGGAATGTATAGTTGAGGAACCAAGTGGGGAAGGGGCCTGTTGGGTAGAATATACCTCAAAGGAGGAATCAAGGGTAAGGGGATTCTAATGCAAGTGACAGGATAGCAGCTATTGTTACAACTGAACAAAAACCAAAGACAGGAACCAAGAGCAGCAAGGACTAGTTGAACAGAGTGCTCAGAGCAGCCTGTCTAAAGTTTGATCAAGGGGAAAAAAATCTGTCAGTATGGTAAACTGGTCTCATTAATTCTTGAGTTAGCCTTGACAAATTTGAAATATTGGAGTAATCTTCTCATTTAAAGCATTTTTTACTCACAAATCAAATAAAAGAGCTTGCAGCACTCCTGATAACAAACTTTATTGCTATAAATCCTCTGACATCTCACTTCGTTTTGATACTATTATAGTGGAAACGAGATGATGAATCATGAAAATGATGCTATTTTCTTGCCTTACAAAGCAATTGCTAAATAAAGCCATAGTGAAAGCTTTTTCCAGCTGTCTCATTGCCTTTTTAAGCCTGCATTATAAGTTTCTACAAAACGAATTGGAGAAGACCCTAGAATGCTAAACCACTAGGACTCCTATGAGCTAAATGCAAGACTTTCATCAGATTCAAAGGACTTGGAACCTGGAGATATGGAAGGTTGTAGAGTGACTCAGCAGGAATCATTGGAAGAAATTAGGACGATAATTAGCCAGAATGAAGCCTACAGCTGCGACCAAGGAAATTTGTTTTATCATGAATATTTCAGACTCAATCATGCTTTCTAAGGTCACATAAACTCAACAGGGAGACACTTATGGTTATTGCATATACTGATCTGGCATGTTATTAAATTTTCAAAAAGTTTAAGGCCATCAGACTGCAAGTTCCTTAGGGACACATACCCTGACTTAGCTTGTGGGATCATTGAAGTCAATAGACATTGTCTTCTTTTGTTAATGCCCGTGTCCTTAGCAATACTGAAAATGACAGAATTTCATATTCACAGTAACGGAATTGGTGTGAAATACACAAATTTTTTGCCTTCAGTGAGTTCATGGGGTAGTTTGATAGACAGACAGTAGAATCTCCACAATATTGTGTCCTAACACATTATCTTAAGGATATGTAAAGCTAATGGTAAGAGAACAAGCAAGGACAAGAGATATAGATGGAGGGAAAATATGAGACCAGACAACAGGAGTTAGTAAATAAAGAACATTCACAGAAATTTCTGCTCTCAAGTGGAAACTTTTTAGTGAGAATATTCTTCTCTCATACAATACATCATAACCACAGTTTGCCCTCCCTCCCTCCATTCCTCCCAGCTCCCCCATACCTCTCCTCTCCTCCATATTCACTCCCCTTCCATTTCCTTTCAGGAAAGATCAGGCCTCCAAGAGACTACAACCAAACAGGACCCAGTACTTGGGAAACTCATTTAAAAAGAAGATGAGAATGTGTATTGTAGGAGACTGTACGTAACCTGGTGAAATGGAGAAACAAATCATGTGGTCATGCATGTATCTGTGAGAATAAGGGGGGATTTGGATTCTGGGATAGAAACTGGAGTGATTCTTGGAAGATGAGCAAGATTGTGAATTTTATACTGAAACCTCTGGAGAACCATTAAATAGTTTTAAGCAATGTGGAAGTGCAAGAAAGTCCAGTATAGAGATTGTTTCAGTAATCACAATTTTCATATAGTTGTGGTGGGAGCTTAAACCAGGATAGAAAGAAGGGGAAAAGCCTAAACTATTCTTAAGCAAGACATAAAAGGTTGAAGATCATTTTTATGTGGAAACTTAAAAAGAAGACACACACAATGGAGACCAGATTGTTGACTTTGTTGGTTTGTATCTTCCTGTTATTTCACCAATGCTTAGCATATGAAAGGTTCCACGAAGATAATTCTTTAATGTATGCACAAATAATTTGACACATATTACTGATCCACTGAGATATCTCTTCTAGGGCCTGCTTTTACTTCTGCCATATAATACAGTGTCTGCACAGTGTCCAGTTTTCATCTATAGAGCTTATGTTTTTGCTTTACTGTGGGCTTTTTATAGTATAGGAGCCTCTTGATAGCTCCACAATCAGAGAAGTTAAGAAATCCTAAGGATTAACCAAGGATATTCCATAGTCAGTGATGAATACAAATGATAAATGAATGTGTCAGCTTTCCCACTCTTCACTGGGGCTTTTCTGAACTCTAGTCTGCACAATTCTTCAGAGAATCTCTTGTGGAACATAGTTTCAAATGCTCATAACAGCAATCTTCTTTTAGCATATTACTGACTTTCTCATTTTCCACTCTCAGTTTTTCTGTTTCTTTAGTTGGGCTTTCGGGGTTCATCTCTCCCTGCACAGGAATCCTTGTAAGACTTCTGCATCTAGGGAATCATATCTAGTCTGGGGGAGGTGATTAAATAATTTTTAAGATCTATTTATGTGTATGAATATTTTGCCTGCATGAGTTTGTATGTACCACTTGTGTGCATTGCCTGAAGAGACCAGAAGAGAGCGTCAGATACCCAGGAATTGGAGTAACAGAGATTGTGAGCAGCCTTGTAGGTGCTGAGAACAGAAATCAGGTGCTCTGCAGTAGGAACAAGTGATCTTAAGCATGGAGTAATCTCTCCTGCACAAATTAAATAATCTAATTTGGGGTTGAAAGCTTTATTTAATTTTACTTTATATGCATCTGTGTTTTGTTTGCATGTATGTTTTGCACCATGTGCATGACTGATGCCTCCCAGAGGCCAGAAGTGGGTGTTCAGTACTCTGAAACTGTAGTTACAGATAGTTGTTAGCCACTATGTAGGTGCTGGGAATGAAACTTAGGTCCTTTGGAAAAGCAACAAGTTCTCTTACCCACTAAGCTATCTCTCTAGCCTCCAATAAATAATTTTAAATATAAAACTTTGTTTCATAAGAAAAAAGGAAACACACAAGAAATGAACTTCAGAAAGGCTAAGACAAAGAAAAATAAATGCACATGAGAATTGCTCCATGAGATCTTAACAGTCTTTTTCAAATGATAGAGAACAGAAAACACATTATTACCATACATCAAACTAAATTTATGAAAATAATTTTTCTTACTTAATTATTTACCCTGAGCCACTGATCACTCATCTTCCATTCTTCACTGTGACCTGAAGACAGCTCTATTCCAGGTGGAGTGCTGAAGCCCAAAGCCAATGGAAAAAGTAAAGTCCAGAATGTGCTGGATTTACTTACCTATGCAGACGTTCTCTTTTAGCTCAGTTTCCATCTCTCTAAACAACAAGTAAACTTTTGCCCTTTGCCAGTTGATACATCAAGCTTAACTTCAATAAATCCTTAGCTATTTTCTATCAAAATCATACTTACAGCTCACTTGCAAGCTAAAAATTAACTCATGTTCTCATAAGACTAATGATGATTTGACACTTTCAGTATTCATCTGAAGTTATTCTTGACATTTAGGTAAAAAACATGAAAGATCATGAAGAAAAAAAACAAAACAAGCATCTTTTTCTTATGATTACCTAATCCTCATTCAGATTTGGTTTCTTACAATCAACATGTTGAAGTTATGAGAACTTTCGCACATACAAACAAAAGCTGCTGCTGTGAATAGAAGCAATTAAAATGTACATAAGATGTGTATAAAGTGTGCATCAATGCACAAATAAAAATAGTATCATTTGACCAGGTTGGCTGCCAAACCCGGCACTCAGGAGAGGAGACCAAGTCTTGAGTTCAATGCCAGCCTTGCTATATAGAAAGATATTGTTACAAAAAAAATGTTTTCTAATGCTTCTTGAATTTAGGCACATCTACTTAGATTTATACTATTCAAAGTGATGTTCTAGAAATAGTCTAGAAATGGAATTAATTCAATGACTTTTTCTTTTTGGTTTTGTTAACATATTTTAATATATGTTAAATTAATTTTTGCTGGCATACAAAGTAATGTTTTTCTGTTATATAAATAAAATATATATATAACATATAATCATTATACTTTTCATATATATCATTATGTTTTGTTGTTTTAAATTATAATTTATGATTATTATTTTGTGTTGAAGACACACACAGAAAGAAAGAGAGAGAGAAAGAAAGAAAGAAAGAAAAAAGAAAGAAAGAAGAAAGGAAGGAAGGAAGGAAGGAAGATTTGTGTATATTAGCTTATGAAAATCAGATGACAACTTTTATAGAGTGTGCTCCCTCCTTCCACCTTTGCATGGGTTCCATGGTTCCAACTCAAGTCACCAGCAAAAATAGCTATTCAAACATGAGATATGGCAGAAATTAATGTTTTGAATTTTCCTTGTGTTCAGTAGGAAACATTTTGAATATTATTCTAGCAATGAGCATGGAAGAGAAGTGAAAGAACATTTTTTGTAAGCAAAGTAATGATTTTTGGTTTATTCAACTAGAAAGGATAAAGGAAAGGGTAAATGAAATCAGTGTTTGAACACTGAATAAATTTTGTCCTTGTAAGCAAAAAGAGTCAGCATGGGAAAGACTTTGAGCAGTGTTTTATTAACTTAATTTTCAATCCTTGAATTATTTGAGCTATAATCTTATATGATGTCCTATAAAGATTTTGACTTAAAAAAGGAAAAGTGACAACTGGGTAAATGCCAGTATTAATATTGCTGGGTCATGTGATATATTAATGTGATACTTTTGTTAGTCTTATGAGGAACTTCACTACCAATTTCCATAATGGCTGTGCTAGTTTACATCCTACCAGGTATACATAATGCTTTCCTTTTGTTCAAATCATCACCGTCATTTAATTGTTTTCTTAATGATTGCCATAATGAGTGGGATGAGATTAATTGCAATAACATTTTAATTTGGATTTCTTTGATAACCATTGATGCTGGATTTTTTACATATTAATTGACCATTTGTATATACTGTTTTTAACTGTCTTTTTGTTTTCTTTGTCTCTTTCATATCATGCTTCTTGATCCAAGTCATTTCCTGCCCCTTTGTATCTGCCCTTTGCCCTTGTCACCCACTCTCTCCAAAATAAAATAAAATAAAATTTAAGAGAAAAAAGGAAAAATCTTGTCATGAAATCTGTAGTGTGATATAGTGAGTCACATAGTAAACCCTTTCATCCATATGTGTGTGTGTGTGTGTGTGTGTGTGTGTGTGTGTGTGTGTGTGTGTGTGTGTGTGTGTGTGTGTGTGTGTGTGTGTGTGTGTGTGTGTGTGTTAATTGCAGAGTCATTGGCCTGGTTAGAGGCCTCTGGTTCTTACTACACTATTGATGCCTTCACTGGGACTCCTCTTGAAAAAATTATGGAACAATTCGTGAATTTACATGTCATTCTTGTGCAGGGACCATGCTAATCTTTGCATCATTCAATTTTTAGTATATGTGCTGCTGAAGTGAGCACCATATTTTATGTTTTTAGAAATGCCTTGTCATTTTATTTGGTAATTTTTTGACTAGGTTATTTTAATGACTTTGTATCAACACATCACAGAGGTGCTAGCACATCTAGGTTTATTGCAACATTATTCATGATAGATAAGCCATGGAAAGAATGAATCTAGGTGCCTATCAGTATAAGAACAGATTTAAAAAATTCAATGTATTTGATATATGACTATACATACATATGAACTTTTAGCCATAAAGAAGAATAGCATTATGTAAATTTCAGGAAAATAGATGTAATGGGAGCTAATCAGATTAAGTAAGTTAGATCAATCTCAAAAGCACAAATATCACATTTTATCTCACTTGTGAGTCTTAGACCTTATATGAATACATAAAATAAGTTATTTACATATGATTTGAAAGGGAAAGGGAAATTTACCAGGAGAACAAAGAGAAATAACAGGTGGGAGGGCAAGAAAAGGGAGAGTAGCAGGGTATGGTGGGGATGTGCTCAAAGTACTCTATATATTTGGTTAAAAGCAAATATATTTTATCATGTTTATTACCCTCTCCTGACTCCTTCCAGATCCTCCAGTGTTGTGGTGTATTAGTTAAATATGTGTTACATTCCTTTATGCTTTGGAATATTTGTTTAATGATGCAAAATATGTTACATTCTTTTATGTTGCATTTGTTTAACTCTGTGAAGCTGTGTTACTTTGCCTGTCTAAAACACCTGATTGGTCTAATAAAGAGCTGAACAGCCAATAGATATGCAGGAGAGAGAAATAGGTGGGGCTGGCAGGCAGATAGAATAAATAGGAGTGAATAGGAGAAGCAAAAATGAAGAAGGAAAAGCCAGACATAGATAAAGGAGTAAAGAAAGATATACAGAATAGAGAAAGGTGAAAGCCCACAGGCAAAAGTTAGTTGGGATAATTTAAGAAGACCTGGCTAGAAACAAGCCAATCTAAACTGAGCATTTTTGAGTAAGAATAAGTATCTGTGTATTTATTTGGCAGCTGGGTGGCTAGCCCCCAAAGAATAAAAAGTTAAAAACAAACAAACAACTCACTACACTCCTCAGTATTTATAAAGTCTTAGATTTTCACAATAGCCATTGAAAGAATGAAGACATTAACAGACACATTTTCAATAGCAAAGACAAGGGAAAATGTTTACAAAATAAATAAAATAAGGGGCTGGAGAGATAGCTCAGTAGTTAAGAGCACATGCTGCTCTTTTTGAGGACCTGGGTTCCCACATGGCAGCTCAGAACTATCTGTAACTCTGGCACCAAGGGATAAGAATCCTTTTCTGGCTGACACAGGTACTATGTACACAAAGTACACATACATACATGAAGGTAAAACATTCAAAACACATAAAAAATTTAAAATCCTTAAAAAAAACTGTAGAACACAAGCATATATGGATAACACACAGTATAGAAGGGTGAATAAAATGAAAATAAATGGGACAAATATATAAAAAGATAGATTTGAGTATTTAAGTATGGCATAGAGAAAATAGATACTGAAGAGCATAGTGTAAAATTCACAAGTGATAAATTCTGTAGAAGTAGGCTGAAGATATGGCTCAGAGGTTAAGAGCACTGGCTGCTCTTAGAGAGGTCCTGAGTTCAATTCTCAGCAACCACATGATGGCTCACAACCATCTGCAATGAGATCTGGTGCCCTCTTCTGACCTGCAGGCATGCATGCAGAACACATAATAAATAGGTAAATCTTTTTTTTTTTCAAAGAAATCCAATCTTAAAAAAAAATTCTGTAAAAGTATGATAAACCATTATTCAACTTACCATTTAAATATGAGAAATGAGAGCCATAGGACCAGTAATTAACCTTTATCTGAAGCTCTTTTTAATTTAGTTTTTATTTTGTGTGCTTTTGTTTTGTTTTGGGTTTTATTTTTGATATAGGGTTTTGTTATATTGTTCATGCTGGCCTTGAAGTCACTTTGTAGCCTAGGCTGACACTGATCATGATGATGTTCTTGCTTCATCCTCCCCAGTGTTCAGATTACAGTTCTTCGGCACCACACTCATCTTTTTTAATAAATTGTATTGTACATCAAAATCACTTTGTATTATTCGACAAGTTTCGAGAAGATGATGATAGTGTTAGTTGAAGCAGTAAATTTTGAATATTATTGCTGTAGTCTAGATCAGCACAATTCACTTGCTAAACAAATATTTATGATTCTGGTCCTGCTATCAGTTGAAGATTGAAAATATGAGGTTTGAACCTGAGTGAGACAAATACATTTTAAGTGATATAATGGAATATTTCATATTATACATAAAAGATATGTTAATTAGCTTTATCTGAAAATATAAATTGTACAATTAGCATAATCTGTCAAAAATACTTTGATGTTTCCAAGTAATTCTATCAAAGTAGAACAAGTTAACAGTTACATTGTAAAAGATCTGAAAGTTACCTGAAAAGTATTTGCCAAACATTTAATCATATTAGGCTTATTTCATCAGACTGAAAACTTAGCTTCTATCACTATCTTTAAAAACAAATGGTTGAAAACAAAAATAAAAACTATAAAGAAGAGAAGAATCTTTATTTCCATATGTATATGTATATATATAAAATACCATGATACAGTCAGGTTGAATACCTAACTGAAGATAGTATTTAAATGAAATTACTCTAAGAACTACCTCAATACAAAAATAGGTAAATGATTTACAGATATACAACTGTCTAGCAACATAAATAATTTCAATTTGTAAAATAATAAAATTTCAATTGGAAGTCTTTTCAGGTTCCTAAAATTACTACCTGCTTCCATTCACTTCTGACAATGAAAATTGACAACAAAATCAAATTGGTGGGTGATGTATACTGCAAACTATCTTCCTTATTTAAAATGAATTTTATTGTTTTAAGTCTTGCTAATTACTACGCACACATAACTTAACACTGAATCTTAAATTAGGCTAGATTATCTGTTTATTTAGGTAGTAGGCAGATGAAATGTCCTTTAGTCCCCAGGTTAAAATGTACCCCAGGGCAAGAAATAAGAGACCTAGGCCCTAAGGCCCAGGGGCAATTTCCATTGACATGTACTAAACAGAAAATGTATTTCATATCCTCCAAAACAGTGCAACTGTGGGACTCAGAGAGCATGCAATATTAGGCTGGTAAAACTTCATTACATAAAAAAAGATGTGTGTATCAGCAATGTGAAAGGCCTTTCCCCCCAAAAAAAGGAAGTATCTACTTATCACTTCATTTTCCCTACATATTTGGCAAAGGTTTAAAAATAGTAAAATTGTAAATCATAAAATACCCAGTTTGGACTAAGACATAGGTGAACGACCCTTAATTATGCTATCGGAGGTCATTATAAACAAGATGATTAACATTTTCTTGACATTCAATTAGGCAAGATGCTCTAGGCTCCTAAATATGATTCAGACACTTTGACACAGTGATTTTCCTTCTGAGATTTATTTTACAGAAATAGCTAGGAAGATGTGCAAACTTTTAGCCATAGAGATGTTGAAAGCTGAAACATTTAAGGGAAAGACAAACAAAAAGGACTATAACCTAGTAACATTTTTAAGTAATTGTGAAACATATAATGTATAATTCATGAAGAAAGAAGCAGGCATCCTTTTCTATTGTGACAAAACACCATGTTTTAGGCAACGAATAAATAAAACATCAAATTTGGGGAAATGTGATTCCAGGGGGTTAGTCCATTACCATCATGGTGGTGAGCATGGCCGCAGTTAAGCAGACATAGTTCTGGTAACAGCCATAAAGCAGAGAGAGATAACTGGGAATGGTGTGAGCTTTTGAAATACTTCCTCCAATAAGGCCACATCTTCCTAATCCTTCAAAAACAATTCCAGTAACTGATGATAAAGCAGTAAAGCATTTGAGCCCATGGGAGACATCATTATTCAAACAACAACGAATTGAAAAATAAAGTTTTAATATTTCATTGATTTGTTTTTGTGTCCTTTCACATAAATTGTGTCAGATTACCCCCACTATAGAAGTTACCTTTTATTATTATTGTTTTTAACATCTGTTCATAAAATCAGAACTATCATTTCATACTCAGAGTCATTCTAAATAAATTGTATTGAGTTCATTCAATGTTAAACTATTTTCAATGATATATGAATTAATTTTCATCAAACATCCATATTTAGCATATTATCTTAAATTTCATTGTAGATATATTATATTGACTTTGCTTTAATCTATACTTCCTAATTTGATATCTAAGCAGTATAATAATATTTAACATTAAAGTACTCCTTCAATTAAAAAAATACTAGGGAATTTAATATCCCTTGTAGTTTTTTTCTGAAAAATGAGGACTGCTTATTGTATTTTCCACTGGATAATTATATATTTCATCTTGTCTTCTAGGCCATAATTCATAGGAAATAATTCTCTTGTAAATGATGTATCAACAAGTAAGTATGTTCAACAGAGTTTAAATTCAAGAAATTGATTGTAGTGAGTTGAATAGCCCCCAATTTGTATCCACCACTATCTCCATTATGATGTTGCTGCTCAGTAACTTACATGCAGAAATAATTAGTAGGTATCTCAATGTGAAATCATCCTCAATTTAGTTGTGTCTACAATTTGAGGACCTATGTTTATAAGGGCAAGGAAAGTGAGTTTCAGACAAAGTATAATTGATAAAACTCCAAGGACACATGAAAAAGTCAGTGTGATAAAAGCAGCAATCACAGTTGTTTCAGAACAATAAAAGTCCATCAGGAATTGGATAAAACAGGGAAAGACTTCCCCAAGTGTCTTCAAAGGAAGCTTACGATTTAATGTCTTTGTAAAAATAATTTATTTTATTTTATTTTATGTGTATGAGTGTTTTGTCTGCATGTATGGTTGCACCACATGTGCAGCAACAAATCCTCTAGAACTGGTCTTATAGATGGCTGTGAGCTGTTATGTGGGTGCTAGAAACTGATCCCAGGTCTTCTGAAGAGGACAAGTGTTCTTAACCACTAAACCATCTCTTTAGCCCCAATAATTATAGAACTATAAGGGCCGTTAGTCATTAATGTAGGAATTCACAACTGCCTATAAATTTTCAAAAATAACTTTCGCAACACTTTGTACTAGGTGCAATTATTTTCCTATATAGAGATGAAGAAACTGGAAAAAACATAAACACTTTAAGCAACAGTTGATAAATGTCACATTCTGTATTCAAATACAGTGTGACTATAAATATATGCAAGTTTTGGTACTGTATAAAACCTCAAGTCCTCTCACTTTAGAGTGATGATAACTGTGAAATTTCTTAGACCCACACATTGACTACATTTTTATTTGAATAGGGGAGATGACAGCAGGAGGGAAAAAGAGAAGATTCCACTATGATAATCTATAAAGTCAAAATTATAGTTTTTATATCATTAATAAAAAGGAAAATTAAAAAATTATTTTAAAAGATACATATTTTAATGTTTCTTTGTATATATTACATCAAGTAACTGCAGTTAACAATTAATCTTGATTATGTCATTATTTTGAATATTTTCTTGCTGATATAAGAATAAGCGTCAGAACTATAATTTGAAAAATGTTAAATAAAGTAGATTCTGAAAACCATGAGTGACTTTTGACTTTAAGAAGCCTTTTCTCTCATTTTTGGAAGCTTATTGATGGTTTAAGAGGTTAAAGTTGTTTTCCAAAGAACTGTGAAATTCTGGGAAACAATATGTAGCCATTTATATATAGGAATTCAGCTGTGGACTTGTATATTGTTAACACAAATATTTTTCACATTAACTTCAATAAAGCTTCAAACCCATGTTCTGAACATCTCTCCAATTTTGTAAAATCTCTACCTAAATATTCTTGGCTATCCTTGATTTATTTCATTTTGTTAGAAGGGTATGCTCTAAATCTAAATAACTTATCAACATAAAGGAGCTTGGTTTTATATTGTGTAGAGCAGGTATATAACTAAATCTGCACCTTGGTTCAGCTGCTCTGACCTTTTGTGTCTTGTATGGACCCTGAAAGGCTCAATGCAACATCCTGCCACTTAATGAACCTTCTCATCTTCTGAGCATTGTTTCTGCATTTGATTATAAGATTCTTGATTCCCAAACAAACACTGTGTCAATTTGAAAGCTATCACCTCCCTACCTAAAAATAAATACAATTACATGTATAAATATACAAAAGAATAAAAGGTGATTAAGAATTTTCTCCAATTTAGAGTGCTCAAATCTTCCATTTTGGTATCAAAAGAGAGCTTTCATTAAACAAAAATTTCTTGAATTTATTTCATTTAAGGTCATTTAAAGCCACATAACATTCAAAAT
This sequence comes from Onychomys torridus, assembly GCF_903995425.1. NCBI lineage: Eukaryota > Metazoa > Chordata > Mammalia > Rodentia > Cricetidae > Onychomys > Onychomys torridus. The sequence goes on along the minus strand of NC_050466.1, from coordinate 81,032,201 downwards.
ATTAAAAGTTTAGTGTCAGTTTTTCAGGTTGTAGTTGATTAAGCTTAAAATTCTGATACTGATAGATTAAAAGACTTGCTCTTTGTACTTGTATTCATAAGAAAACAGTTACATTTTAACTAAAATGTACAAGGTTTTAGTTGAAAATAAATGAGGGAGATGCTTACATTAAAACTAATTGAAAACATCAAATGATAACTAGCAAAAAAATTGACGTTTTCCTACCAGTGATCATTGCTGCTACTAAGAAAACCATAACATACCTCATGAACAATTCTTTAACATTTACTGAATTTGGTAAGAATTCCATTTGAATTCAGGATAGCATTGTCTTATTAACTGTTCAAATGAAACCTGTTCTGTGTAACTTTCAGTGTATACATATGCATAGCAAAAACATTTTTATCCTTATATTTAATGTGTTTAAAGTAATTTAACTTCATACAAGCAATAAAAACTAACCATATGGAACTGTTTTTATGGAAAGTGGTTATCCTCTACTGACAGACTCAAACTTATCTCCTATCTTTGAATCTTATTTTATCACCAAATAACTGTGTTTGAAACTCAGGCAATGTGCAGGTTGAACAAGATTTATATATAACAGTGAATATAGAAATATTGTTTTATACACACACACACACACACACACACACACACACACACACACACACACACCACACAATAATTAAAAGAATAAAAGAGAATAAAACAGCCTGAACCACATCTACAAGATCAAAAATAAAACTAGAGTTGCTTTTTTTTTTCTTCCCTTAAATTGAAATTTGAAACCATTTACGTTTGTGTTATTGGTGACTCCATAATACAATAAGAAGAATATAGGAAGAAAGAAAACAACAAAACAAACTAAAAACAGTGTAAACAGTTATTTTTTGGCTATATAAAGCAAAACCAACATAAAGAATTGTTCTTGGAAACAAACATACACTCATAGCCAGTTTAGGAGAACAGATTCTACATTGAACATATGGTAGATTTTTTTCAAGCATATGGTACAGAAGTCTACACTTGCAGAAACATCCTCTTCTCTTCTCTTCCTTTCCTATGGGAATCCTTAGGGGAAAGAACATGTGCAGGGTTAATAAAACAATAAGAATCTGACAGACATTTTAAGAGTTTTGTCTATTCAAATGACTCTCAAGCACAGGTTGAAATGTATTACTAGGCCTGCTAAGAAAAAAAAATGGTTATACTACTATTCAGAAGTTATGGTCCAAAAAAATTCTAATATTTAACTGTTTGTTGAACAACATTTAATTTTGCTTCTATTGGATTACCAGTACACAAAATATAATATTTCTTTAAACTTTTGGTTAATCTTTGGTTCAAAGAAGCATTGGATCTCTGTGAATAGAATTCAAGAGAATTTACAATTTCAAGAAGGAAAACAAATTTTCACTAAGCACTAAGAAAATTATCTTTCTGCTTTGACAGTTTTTAAATAAAAGCTAGAGTGGTGTACCAATAAAAATATTGATATTGTAACTGTAATGTGTGATGATATTTTATTTGTGCTTAAGTGTGGTGATATTTTATTTGCACTTTAATAAATAAAGCTTGCCTGGAGATCAGAGGAAAAGCCAACCATTATAAGTAAACAAAGAAGTCAGGCAACAGTAGCACATACCTTTAATCTTATCATTTGGCAGGCAGACATTTGTCTGGATCTCTGTGAGTTCTAGACCATACTGGAAACAGAGCCTTAAGGCACAATATACCTTAAATTCCAACACTAGTTAAGCATGGAGATCTGAACAGACAGACAGAGAGGAAGTGACAGAGCTGGGCAGGAAGAGGAAGTGATGTAGCTGGACAGAGAGAGCAAATCAGATGGCAGAACAGCAAAGCATACAGGTGTAGGTAGACAGGAAGTATCTCACATTTGGAAGCTGTGGAGTTGGTGAGATAAGGTTAGCTGTGGCAGTTCCTTTTCCTCTAATCTCTCTCAGGCATTAAGCCCAATTTCTGGCTCTGAGTTTTTTATTTAATAAGACTGTTTAGAAATATGTCTATAGTAGGCCGGTCAGTGGTGGTGCATGCCTTTAATCCCAGCACTTGGGAGGCAAAGCCATGTCTATCTCTGTGAATTCAAGGCCAGCCTGGACTACAGAGTGAGATCCAGGACAGGCACCAAAGCTACACAGAGAAACCCTGTCTTGAAATAAAAAGAAATTTGTCTACAATAATGTAGTTTTTATAAATCTTTAAATACTTTTATGCTTATGACTTAAAATTTGCTCTAGTTATTAAACTGTCAATCAATATTGTTGTGAAAACCATTAATATATTGTTATATATTAGTATATATAATTACATATAATATATCATGTTAAAATTATAATACATTATGCATAATGATATATAATTAATATATAATATATTAAGGACCTTCATAGCACAAATTTACTACAAGTAACCACATTGTGATATAGGTATTTTCCTTTTTGAATCTTACATATTTCATTCTACACATTTAAGATTATTCTGAAGTAACATATACATGGATTATCAGAATTACAAGTTTTGAAAGGTCAAGATGCCTGTTTTAAACACTTTAAAATCTCTAAGGTTTGGGCCAGTAAGATAACTCAGCAGGTGGAGGTTCTTGCTTCTAATAAGCCTGGCAATCTGACATTGATCCCCAGGACTCACATAGTGGATAGAGAAAGCCAACTTACAAAAGTTGTGATTTGACTTCAAATGTGCTTGCTAACACACACACACACACACACACACACACACACACACACACACACTCATACACACACACATACACACACACACTCATCAACTAATCAATAATAAATGCAAAAAACCTAATGATTTAGAAAGATTATTAGGTTTTAGGAAAAAATAATCTGACAGGAGGCTAGATATGGCCTTCAATGCAAGATTTTTTCTTAATTTAAAAAAATCAAAGTTATAACAATATTTGAAATAATACTGTTAACAACATATTAGAGATCAAAGTTTCAACTACACTATTGTATGCAATTTTCATTCATTTGGGGCATACAAGAAACCTTAAAAGTAAAAACAAGAATTGGACTAATTACATAAGAAATTGAAGAAAAGGATGAAGTTGTGTCTTTTACTCAAAAAATATAAAAGGTAAGTTTTGTTTATTTGTTTTGTTGTTTTAAAAAAGTGTCTCATACCCTAGGCTGTCCTTAAACTCTGTGATCCTCTTGATTGTTCTTCCCAAGGGCTTAGGTTATAGTTATACAACAGGGAATTCTTTTTCTAGGTGTCAACAAAAACTCAGTAAACCTGTATTCACTTACATGAATACATACAAACACTCATGCCTTAAAGTTTTCATCCTGTCATCATCTAAATGTGAATATTTAGTTAGCTATTTATATATGATTTATTTTGGGGTCAATCCTTAAAGCAAGCTTTGTCTGTATATGATTTTTATATATCTTTGATCATTTAAAATATAAAAAAATATAATTGACATCCTCAGCTTAAGCTTCTATGCACAAAAATGCCACAAATCTTAAAAGCCATACTTTTGTCATTTGCTAAACTGACAATTTAAGTCATCATGGAAATAGTCTCAAGTGTAGTTCTTTTTTCATTTTTATATAAAGGTCATTGGAGGAAGTTTGGATGAAAATGGACCCTATAGGATCTTAGGAAGTCACAGTGTTTGAAAGGATTAGGATGGACATGTGGTTTCACTGGATTAGGTGTGACCTTGTTGGAGGAAGTATGTAGGTGGGAGTTTCCCTCTAGCCTGCATTTCCCCAAATACTCAGCATTTGCTTCCCAAATAATTGACTCAGAGTCTTAATGTTACTTATAAATGTTTGCCTGGTGGCTCAGGCTTATTACTACCTAGCTCTTACACTGAAATTAACTCATAATTCTTATCTATATTTAGCCATGTGGTTTGGTGTCTTTTCTCAGTGTGACATTCTTATCTTGTTTCTTCTGCATCTGGCTGGCTACTCCTCACTCTGCCCTTCCTCTTCCCAGAATTCTCATCTGGCCAACTGACCTATATTTCATGCCTGGCTACTGGCTAATCAGCATTTTATTAAACCTATTCGAGTGACAAATCTTTACAATGTACAAGAGTATTATACCACAGCAGAAGTATATCACTGGGAGTGGGCTTTGAGGTGTCAAGGCCTCAATCAAAGCCTAGGGGTATTCCCTCTTCTTTCTGCCTGCAAATCTAGATATAGAATTCTCTTGGCTCCTTCCCCAGCATCATGTCTCCCTGTGCGCCACCATGCATCCCACCACGATAATGAGCTATGCCTTTGAAACTGTAAGCCAGCCCCAATTATGCTTTCCTGTATAGGATTGTTTCTTCACAGCAATAGAACACTGAATAAAAACACACATTGATGATTGGAAACAACCAGGAATGCAAGAAAATGATGATTAAAGGTGGGAGAGAAACCAGTGAGGATACTCCAAGGCAGTTGCCAATTTAAAAACAGTTAAAAGACTCAGAGATGAAGCAGAAAAGTGTAGATAAGACATTTCAACAAATAATAAGTCTGCATAAAAAGAAATTGAAGTTAAGGGTCCCACAGAGTGAATATTGCTTTGCAGGAATGACTCAAAAATACGTGGCTGAGGTCTAAATATTAGAGAATATAGGTTCAATAAATTCTAAACCTGGGACTATGAAGGTATCTAAGTGGTAGACTTTTGGCATAGGAGCAAATAAATTACAATAAAAAAAAGATCATTTCAAGAAGAGATTTTAGGATGAGACACTTAAAAGCAAAAACTGTCTACAGAGGATGTATCATTGTGGATTTCTGTAAGAGCATGAATTGTTGAGACCAAGATTGGAGAGGCACAGGGACAAATAGTCAAACGAATGGAAGCACATGAATTAAGAACCAAAGGCTGTGGAGCCCCCAGATGGATCAGGCCCTTGGGATAAGTGAGACAATTGAATAGCTTGAACTGTTTGGGAGGCATCCAGGCTGTGGGACCAGGACCTGTCCTTAGTGCATGAGCTGGCTGCTTGGAACCTTGGGCTTACACAGGGACACTTTGCTCAGCCTGGAAAGAGGGGTCTGGACATGCCTGTACTGAGTCCATCAGGTTTAAATGAATCCCCAGGGGAGTCTTGGCCCTGGAGGAGATGGGAATAAAGGGGAGGGGCTGGGGGGAAGGTGGGGTTGGGGGCGGGAGGGGGGAGGACAGGGGAACCCATGGCTGATGTGTAAAATTAAAACACAAATATAATAAAAAAAAGTTAAAAAAAGTGTTAAACTCCCTATATGTTACATAAAGATTGTCTCAATATAAACCTAAATTTAGAACACAAACTGATATAGATTCTATAAGAGAAAAATTAGAGACTATGGGAGGAGTTTTCCATGACTTTTCCTATATGATATCAAAAAATCTATGTAAAAAATAATTGATTTCCTGGACTTCACTAAAATTCAAATTGACTGCTTTGCAAAAGACAATATAAAGATACTAAAAAAGAGAAGATGTAGATTTACTGTGAGAAATTACTTTCCAAAGGCATCTAATACTATGCTATTGTTTGAGATATACAAAAAAGATCTTTAAAAAAGGACCGAAAATGTTAACAGATACCTCACCAAATAAGATATACAGCTGTAAAAATACTGTATTAGAAGATTCAACACATAATATATCATCATGAAAGTTCAAATTAAAACTATAATAAGATCCCATTACATAATTATTAGAATAGCTAAAATTTTGAACAGCAACAACACCAAATGCTGACAATGTGTAAGAAAGCTTCCATTCATTGATGATGGTAAAGCAAAATGCTATAGCTATTTTGAAAGACAATTTGATAGTTTCTCATGATAAAAATGTGTTGTTTGTGATATTATCCTGAAACTGAATCTTCCACCCAAAGGAATTAAAACCTTAATGTAGCAACAACAAAGAATGGGCAATAATGGATATCCAGGAAGCTAAAGCTAGCCCAGGATAAATTAATTAGACTCTGTTGTAGCATTCCAAACTCTTTATATCACTGCTGTTCTAAACAGTCATCCAATCTTCACAGTTTCTTTCAAGAAATTCTTGTTGATAGGATCAAGATACACTATTTCAAACACAAAGAACATTTGTGAGGCATACAGCAACCTTTAACCATAACATAACTAGATGTATAAATTGTTTATTTGTTAATTTTCTATTTACTACACAGATATACTGTCCCTATAAAGAGAAATATATTTGCTTGTTGTCTAGAGTATCTTCATCTCTAATAACTGGATTACTTAATAGATGATATGAAAAGTTTGGATTATTTTTTAATTTGTACTTTAATTAACATGTATGTAACATTTGTATTTTTGTTCTGATTTATCTCAGTTTTATTGGCATGATCTTAACGTGTTCAGGATGGCTCATGATGCCATGAAAATATTTTTAAAATAGTACTTGCTGTGAAAAAAATGAACTCTCCTTTGTCTCTTTTTTCCTGCCCTCTTTACCTTTGCTGACTTCTACTTTGAAAATTTTAGAATGAAGATTAGGATATGAGATATTAACAAATACATAACATTTGCCATGGTGCTGGTTCTTGAGAAACTGTAAAATACAAGAAGTTAAAGAATATAGTATTGAAGCTTGTAGTAGGAGGTAGAGAAGTTTTTGATTAAGTTGAAATTTAGTGTATCCAGTGTTATATAGTGCTTTTTCTTATAGGCTTATTCAGATGCCATCCTGGATTCTGGTAACCATAACAACTAAAGCAGAACAGTACAATGCTTTCCAAGTCTATGTGGATGCAATGTAGGTATTGACAGCTAATGTAGCAAGGGATGTGGGGAAGTAAGAGGATCTGGAGTTACCTCAAATTCCTCCTCCAAAATACAAGTGATCTTGGGATATGCTAGTTTATATATGAAATCAAAGGTTAAGTATAAGACAGACTCCAAGAGATTACCATCCACAATGATTGGGGCCTTGACAGTGATGTAGCTGTTTGGGGGTTACTCATTCTCCTGATCTATAAATAGTCCAAATAAATTCATTGGTCTCAAAATTTATACTTGGTTGAAACCTTGCTTAGGTCTGTCACTGGTACCCATTGAGGTGGTTAAAAGTGTTTGTGCTTCCCCCAGAAAAAGATGATGCAGCATCAGGGGCCCAGATTGTAAGGAGACTACTAGAAATGCTATATGATACACACATATTCATCTCTGGCCATATAGATTGGTCAGATCAGCTGGACAAACTGAAGAAACCTATGACCCTTGGGTAACAATTTTTATAAAAGAATATGGATTCTTGCCCTATGACCTATGAACTATTTTCTTGTACTGTTATGTTATCAAATAGCGGGGAGTTTGGGAGAGTAAATGAATGTCTCTCCCAGAGACACAATCAGAAAGGCATAAAGGAGTTACTCTCTCAGTCTGTCAGGCCCTGATAACACAGGTTGGAACAAGTTATTCTGGTAATGTTTTGTGTCCATGAAGCCTACATTCTATAAAGAATAGCAAAATAGTGTCATTGATTAGAGAAACTAATTCCTTCAGAGTTTCTGATGGCCATCTGAGGTTCTTCTGAACATTAAGCATTAACAGAGGCAAAGCCTTTAGCATTTAAGAAACATATTTTTACCATAGATTGTTGACCATAAACCTGCACTATTAGGCTATTAAAAATCATAAGAAATGAAAAATGTTCTCTTGCTTTGCTGGGCCGGAACAGACTTGTAAACAGAAAGGAACAGACTTGTAAACAGTAATGTCTGATGGGTTTCAAGGTGACATGTTGTTTTCCAATTATTTCTTTCATGGCTCAGTGTTCTTACTTGCCCCGGCCAGCAGGGTTCTCAATGGGGACCTAAAGGGAGGGCCAGTGAATGAGAAGGACAAGAGACACAAAGAATGAGAGCAAGACAGAATATCTGATCAAGCTCCAAAATCTTATTTTTTCTCTTAAGGCATATATAGGTAGGCAAAGGGGGGTTGCAAGCTTGGAAGGGACTTAATTATGGGGGTTGTGAGCAGGAAGGGACTTAATTATGGGCTGTTCTGCCAGCAGGAAATGTTGGTCTGAAGGTTATCTATCTACCCTTGTCTAACTGCCTAATTGCTTAAATGCAGCTCATTCACCTAATATCTGAGAGGAGGTTCTGGTATCTGTGGGAAGAGGTTCTGGTGCTATGGAGACTTAAGCAAGGCCTAGATCTAAGAAAAGAGGAGAGAAACCTAAATATGGCAGCATGTGTGTCAAGGGTCGCTTAGGCTTATGGATCCCTTCAGTTGCTTAGGTAGTCACCAAAGTAATGCAATTAAAGCATTCAAGTGTCATTTTATCACTTCATCTTTTAGGATCAGATGTATCCAGCCAATATTTTAAGCAGTCTTCTGAAGCTTAAATTTTGTCCAACTCTCAGATAGAACAGATGACACAGCCATATTAGCAATGACTACATATATATATATATATATATATATATATATATATATATATATATATATATATATATATATATATATATATATACACACGAAGTGAACTGGTGCTATTACCTGGTTAAGTGGCTGTCAGCATTTCCATTACAAACCCGGTTTTCAAGGATTTATAATTCAGATACTTTAAATAACATCTGGCTGAAACTTGGTGTATAGAAATGATGAGTGTTAAGTAAAAATTAGTATAATTTTGAGAATGCATGAATACTTCTGGAAGACTCAGCTTGATCAATTGGATTCTTTTTTTAGTGACAATTTCCACTAATCAGTATATTTTAGATTTTAAAGCACATGCCATTCATTTATTTAGTCAATCTGTTTGTCATGAAATATTTTACATTTACCACATACCAGGTCATTTTGTAAGTGGCAGATAAACTCTTGTGATCAGGACAACAGAGTATCCTCTCTTCACACTGCTTATATATTTATAAAGGAAACAATGACCTAGTAAAATGAATATGTGTACAAATGTATCTGCAACTAGTACATACCTTTAAGTTTGATATGTTTCATGAAATATTCTCAGTATTTTAAATAGTATAGTATTATCTTGATGTTTCTCATCTTTGAATCTATGAGAAAAGGTAACATTTTTTAAACATTTATATAAAAAATGTAAAAGTAAAGCACACCTTATCATTTTAATCGTCAAAGTAGACCCTAATTTCTTACAATTGACACTGAACCTTTAAAGTAAATAAAAATAAAATAATAAAGTGACATGGAAACTGGGCTTTCAAAATGAATTGCTTCAATTTTTAATTACTGCTTTCTTACTCGTCTTAGAAGAGTTTCTCAGGTTTTAAAGATTTTAAAGATTGTAGAACACTAACAGTACTGTTGAAGAACGCATACTACTGATAATCATACTTAAGTACAAAAGTCCATACTGAAGAGCCAAGGATGTACCTCAGAAGTAAAATGCTTTCTTAGCATGCTCAGGGTCGTGGGCTCCATCTCCAGCGTAACAAAAAAATGAATAGTTAGAATGAGAAAGGAAATACAAATGATTAAGCTATAAAAGCTCTCAGACACTGCAATAGAAAAACGTAGGCAATGGGGAGAATGTCCTCAAAGGAGTGGTTCTGATGTTTCCTTGGGTTTCTGATCTCAACTTTCAAGGCTGAGTATTGTTGTCTCAACTTGGAAATTTAATTTCATGTAATTCTGTTTTCAGCATAGATGACTGCTTGGCCCTGTTTTATTTGATTGTAAAACCATTATAATCAAGTAAAGATCATTGACATGAGAGTGATGAATGATAAATGTGTGGCCTGCAAGTATTATGTGTTAATGACAAAGCTCTAGAGGGAAGAAGAGAAGCTTGAAAGAATTTAAATCTACATTTTCATATGTATTAGATAAAGTTCCTAAAATAAGTCAGTCTCTATAAGCCTTATTTTCTCTGCAAAATTCAACAAGAGTATTTTTTAAAAAACATTTTTACTTTAAATGAGACTATCACATCAAATGTAGCACTTGGTAGAGAGCCAACATATGCTATTTTCATTCCTGTCCATGTTTATAAGTAGTCATGAAATTTGAATGTGTGGTAAAAAGATATGCATTGCATATAATCTGTAAATATCTTTCTTTTGCAGTCTTATTTCTATTAGTGTCCAGTCATTATAGGGTGAGTCTGCTACAACAATGGTAATTTCCTGTATTATAAGAGCTTCCAGGGAATTAGTCAATTTTCCTAGAAAATGGGAACAGACATCTCAGGGAATTGTAGAATTATTTGTTTATTGTGCACAATATCATGTAGGTATGGTGCCCACAGTCCCTTTGTTCAAAGATACCTCATTAGCCAGCCAATTATGTCAGTGATCTGTTAGCCTCTTTTACAGCCCAAATGCTCCCTGCTCTCCAATTCATATGAACCTTTAAGAATGCCATATGTTCCAATTGCTTCACTCTGTACTTAGTCCCTTCCCTACTATTATCCCCATCTGTGTAACTGCATGCATTGGGGAATGGATACTTGACTTTTCCTTGGTTGTAAATCCAAGTTACTGTCTGGTTTATTTACATGTGCTCTCATTAATTGCTTACTTGGGGTACTTTTTTTCCCCATGTTTACTTGACTAAAATCCTTAATTAAAATAATCTGGCTTTGAGAAAATGTGAAAAGTTTCCTCGTTCATCTTACTTTGAGTTTGCAATTCTAAGAATATAACCATTTCTCTCTCTCTCTCTCTCTCTCTCTCTCTCTCTCTCTCTCCCTCTCTGAAAGAAACACATCCCACTCTTGTTTGTGTGCTGTTGCAGAGTAGTTCATTCTGCATTAGTTACCCTTATCTTACCTTTCGTTTATTATTGCAATTTAGCTTAGATAATGAAAAAATAAAAAATGTCATATAAAAGCTGGTGGTGAGGTATAACCAAAACATTCTCATTATAATCATGATCTCTGAAAGGCTATAATTAGTTTTGGAAATTACCTTGTTGTTGTCACTAATGTCAACAATTCAGTATTTGCTTAAAAGTTGCCCTTAGTGTTACTTCAAACTATAAAATATTCATATAATTTTTATGTACTCCCAAAGAATTAAGTTGTGTACTTGGTTTATAACAATAGACTTAGCTAGACATTTGCTTTATTTTAATGTAAAATTTTAATTTTGATTAGGTTCCTCTGAAGAAATCTATTACAAGAACTACTGGTCATTGTTCTTCAAAAGCGGCAGTCTCCATCGAACAATTTGTCCCCTTCACAGCCTCCCTTTTAAAGGAGCTCATGACTTTGTGAATGCTATAGGATTATTCTTATGTAGAATATCATCCATGGTAAGAAGCTGTGGAAACAAATTGTAAAGTTATTGACTCCAGTTTCTACATATTTTGATGCAGAGGTTTTACTAAAGATCTTAGGATCTACCATTTTGAATATGGAGGAATTGAGAAATGCACTATAAAGTCAAATAAATATTGATCTACTATATCTGTTCCCCTCCAGGGAAATACATGAAGTTCATGAAATAATTATTTTAGTTGTATTTCCCAAATTGGAGCTTCACAGACATACCTCAGGGAATATCAAAATAATGCGAAACCCAAGGTAAGAATCAGAAATATTCTATCAAAGATCGTTCCACTTCAAGTCATTGAATTAAAGAAAAGACAATAATTAATTGTAGATAATTGTATTCTTTCAAATTAAAACATGTATACATGTAATTGAATAAAGATAAAACATGTATGATAAAAGACATGACTTCAACAGCATCACTTAGTATAACTTGAAAGGACATTCCAGTATTTCTATTAGGAATTATCCACAAGGGCTTCTAAATTCTATTGTGTTTGACCATAGGAAATTTCTTAACCTGTTTCTTCACACAATCACAATGAAGAGAAGTTGAGAAAATAGGTACACAATACTCTCCCTTTCTGCATTGCCATTGCTTCCACAAATGAAAAACTGATAGTGGCTGTGGCCCAGGAAAGTTAACATCAATTTTTACATGTTTAGTTTTATACTTTTTTAGTGAGCACAACTGAAATGGTGATGGGACTAACTCATCATCTCTTTACTTATTAAGGTAATGGGAAAGGGAGGAATTGTCTGAATAGAAGTAATTCTGAAATGAGTAATAAAAGGGTACTTAGGCTAGGTTGGGGACTGAATACATAATTCAGGCTACTAGTTCTGTTTTATAAACTATTTTAGTTTTTCTAGTAAAGTAAAATTACTTTGAGTACCCTACCATAATAACATTATGCAAATAATCCTCATTCATTAGAACCTCAGTCATTGACAATTAACGGTAATTTGAACCATGCCACAGTGTATAAGCTGGGTTTCTGTGCTCCTAATGAAGATAGTTGAATTACTATGCAAGATTTCAGAATGATTGACATATATAAGGAAAGAACAGTTATTAATATCTTATTGCCATTCTATAAAAACATAAACATATACTAATTACATAAATTGTGTCTGGTAAAAGTATTTCTTGACATTAATTTTCAAAACATTAATTTTATATGTGTACTTCAAGATGCAATATTGATTTTCTAAATATCGAACTTATTTTGTTCATTTAAACTTTTTTATATTTTGAGGATTTCATTTTTTATGCTGTCTATGCAACAAAGTAATCATAAATCTAAATGCGTTTGTAAGATTTGCTATGATAACCAGTCATTATTACATTTGTAGTCTGTTGGACTGAACAACGATGTAAATTAATTTATAGCTAATCTATTGTCAGCATACACTTTCATGAATTAGAAACAGGTAAAAATGTATTTCACAGATCTGACTTTGTATTTATAGTTCAGTTGACTATAGAGAGGAATTTACTTCTTAATAGCTTTTGTATCTCTCTTTCTCCTTCCTTTCTTCCCTCTTCTACTTTAAGAGGAACAATGCTTTAGCGATAAATTATGCAAAAATGCCAACCCAAAACAAAACAAATCAATGGATGACTGAATAAAAGAAGCAGGCACTGGAGAGGCTGAGGAAAAGTCTCCACAGCAAATGGCTTTTTCTCTACATTAACAGACTGGCATGCGGCTCCAAGTCTCCTATAGAGGGAGCTGCTGTACTATTGAACATTAAGGCCCTGGCCTTCAGTTAGATGTCTACAGTTTGAAATTTTACAATAACAGAGAAAAAAATACTAAGGGGTTATTAACATGTACTATGAAACATTTTTCTCTCTCTTCATGAGGCTAATGAACATGTCTAGGATATTGTTTTGGTTTTGGAATAACATAGAGCAGGTATCAAGGCAAGGTATTTCATGTGGGAAAGAAAATAAACAAAAAGATAGAAAACTTCATGTAAATATTAAATGACAATTTCAGAGGACTGAGAGACAAAGAACCTCCTACTCAAGCCAATTCTTCTGTACTAACAGGAAAATAAAATATTTCAGCATGAATTTTAACACTTTTTATACCAAAATTTCTAGAAAAGTGTTTTTATAACAAATGATTGAATCTCCATGGAAAAGAAAGAGAAAATATTAAGGTATTTGTTTACTCTTACTTATATGCTGAGAATCACCAAGATATCACTTGGCAAGCTTAATAAAATTTTAACTGAAATTTCAGTGTCTTTATGAACTCTTGGCTAAGGGATATAGATATCATTTTTAACACTAACTACATTGAATTATGAAAGAGTTAACTGAAATGGAAATAAGTTAAAATATGTGACAACTGTAACAATGCTATTGGTTGGTTGATTGAATAAAAATTTTAAAGATTTGAGGCAATGATCATAGTATCATAAGAGTTAGTAGTCAGTAAGCATATTTAAAAGTCATAAATGTTGGACTTAAGTAATAAATGATATTTTATGTAAAATTAAACATTTAAATAAAAATACAGTTATTAAGTGTAATATTTATATAAATTACTTTATTTTTTCCTCATTTTCCAATTTTTTATTATTTATTTATATGTAACAAATTATTCAATTGGATACTTTTAAATAATGTAGCAGGTTATTATAAAATTACATATGTAATAAACATTTAATTATTTATAATGATTTTACTTGCTTCATTTGTACAGACTATGGTGAGAATATTTCAATATTTCTCCTAAGCTTCACTGTCCCTTTATAGTCACTAAATTGAATACCTGAATGAATCTCATAAATTATATAAATCATTGGTTAGCATAGTATCTATAACTCTTCCTCCATGCCAAAAAACAATAACTCTCAGTCATAACCTTTCTAACATATAAACTGACAGAGTGAATAAAAAAACCTCAACTAATATTGAGTAATTAATTACTCGGAAATTTTCTGAGTTGATGGCATAGAAAAATACATTTTAAAGATTTTTAACAGTGATATAATATGATCCCTATACAGAATCTGAAAAAAATATTCTATGTACACAAATAAAACTGAGTTCACAGCATTTTTTTAACAGAAATTAAAAGTGATTTCCAATACATTACATGCTTTGACTTTTAATAATAGCGGTAGGATCTCCTGATTATTCCTCCAAGACGGCTACTCACAACTCCAGGGAGGCTACCTAGAAAACGGGACCCTAAGAAAGACACAGGGATCACCCAATGACAGAGAAATGGATGAGATCTACATGAACAACCTGGACGAGAATGGGAGTAATGAAAGGCAAGGTTCAAGGGAAAGAGAGCTTAGGGGAGCAGGAGATCCCAGCTAGATCAAGAACAGAAAAGGAGAACAAGGAATAACAGACCAAGATAAATGAAGACGACATGAGAACAGGAATAGGCAGAGTGCTGGAGAGGTCCCCAGAAATCCACAATGATACATCCTCTGTAGACTGCTGGCAATGGTCGAGAGAAAGCCTGTTCTGTCCTAGTCTGGTGATCAGATGGCCAAACACCCTAACTGTCATGCTAGAAATCTCATCCAATAACTGATGGAAGTGGATGTAGAGATCCTTGGCCAGGCCCCAGGTGTAGCTCTAGGAGTCCAATTGTCGAGAAAGAGGAGGGACTGTAAGAGTGTGAATTGTTTAGATCAAGATTGGAAAAATCACAGGGACAAATAGCCAAACTAATGGAAACACATGAATTATGGAACCAAAAGCTGTGGAGCCCCCAACTGGATCAGGCCCTCTGGATAAGTGAGACAATTGGATAGCTTGAACTGTTTGGGAGGCACCCAGGCTGTGGGACCAGGACCTGTCCTTAGTGCATGAGCTGGCTGTTTGGAACCTTGGGCTTACACAGGGACACTTTGCTCTGCCTGGAAGGAGGGGACTGGACCTGCCTGTACTGAATCCACCAGGTTGAGCTGAATCCCCAGGGGAGTCTTGGCCCTGGAGGAGATGGGAATGGAGGAGATGGGAATGGAAGGGAGGAAGTTGGGGGTGGGGGCAGGAGAGGGAGGACAGGGGAACCCATGGCTGATGTGTAAAATTAAAACACAAATTTAATAAATAAAAAAGACTGTATTCTGCTGCAAATACTAACTGAAAACATGGATGGCTATTTGTATGCTGTGAAAATTTTTATGTATTCCATGGTGGGACTGACAGTTATCTCAGCAGCTAATATTTCTTGTTGCTCTTGCAGAGGACCCACATTTAGTACACAGCACACATATCAGGCAGCTCAAAAACACCTGCAATTCAGTTCCAGGAGATTCAATATGCTATTCTAGCCTTTCTGGAAACAGCACTCACAGTTACAAACCCACATTCAGGCACAACACACTTAAGTATAATTAAAGTGAAAAATAAATCTTTGTTTTAATGTCTTGTGGATATATGCTTTACCCTGTGTACAAATTAGCTTTTGTTTGAAAAGGCTTGCTTTAAGTAACAGTTGACAACCTAAATATTAGTGCATAAGATAACTCATTTCTATTTTTTTGGGTGGGGAACAACATTTTCTAGAGTTAATGAATACATTAAAGTTATCATAGTCAAATTCAGGGATAATTTTAACATAAGCCTCTTGGAAATTTTATTGTCCAATGTGTGGGGTGAATTTTTAGGAAGATGTATACCCTTTTAAAGATATTAATCTTCTCTTATATTTTTTACAAACTGCACAGGCATTTTTGGATTTACTAATTTAGGTGGAGTATAGTCTCAACAGTGAGGCTGTGACACGTTACAAAAATAAAGCTTCAATTTATTACTGAGAATCAAATGAGAAACTGCTAGCACTGTAATGTGTGCAATGATAAGACAGAAAACTGGAAAAGTCTGTGGGGCATGTGTGTACCAAGATTTGTGTGGTGTTGGTATTTAGGTCCAAGGTACAGTGGGAATGGAGCTTCAATGCCTTAAGTGATATTTTAGAAATCACTGCCTGTGGTCACTTTCAAATACTATTTAGGGTAAGATTATGTATGATTATTCTGAATAAAGCATTAGGGATATTTTCCTAAGTCCACCAGGTTTTAACTTATTTAACACTTTATCCAAAATGTGATTTATATAGTTTGTTATGATCTAGATAGTCACACAATGCAACTGCCATGCTGGACTCCCAGATGAATACTTCACCATGGAATGGTATTCTATGATTATTTTTGTGAGTACACATATACATTCTAATTTAGATTGCTGGCTTTAAACTAAGTTTTCTTCTTTTTATCTTGAATTTTGGAAAGACTAAGATGAACTTCAAAAGAGTTCTCCCAGGTGAATTTGCTTAAGAAGATTAAGTGGATGCTCTGCTAATTCAGAGTAGCAGTAGGAAGAATTTAGAGCTTGAGAGGAAAGAAAGCAGAAGGGGGAGTGGTGTTTCTGTTTGGGGAGAGTGGTTTTTCATTTGCTTAGGTTCTGAGGATTCACAAACTGTTAGCATTAGCTTTCCTCTTATTCCTTTTATTTTACTTTACTGTCTTCCCCTCATGTATTCTTTTTCCCCTTTTTTTTATTGGGGTTTGCAAATTATTGAACCGAAGTCTTGACCATAGAAGACAAAAGAACTACCACCCCTACATCAAGCCATTCTTAATTTCTTTTATTTATTTTTAAAGTTATATATTTATCGAGCTATCTATTCTGTGAGTGTATATGTTCAATTGTGTATCTGTGCATGAGTGCCAAGGCTAGAAGAGGTTGTCAGATATCTTCATATGTCACTGTTTGCCTATTCCATTGAGTCAGCATCTTTGAACCTGAGGCTCATGCTTTCTTGGGTATGGTGGAAGCCAGCAAGTTAAGTGATCTTACACATTTGTATGGTGATATTTTATTTGTACTGAAATGTGATTTTATTTGTATGTTAATAAATAAAGTTGTCTGTGGGTCAGAGCTAATAGCAAGCCATAGCAGAAGTCTGGCAGTGGTGGCTCACACCTACTCCCAATCACATGACAGGTAGATCTCTGTGTGTTCAAGGATACAGCCAGCCTGGAGACACATGCCTTTAATCTCAATACCAACCAGAGAAGACCTGGAGGTTTGTATAGACAGGCAGTGACGAAGAGGTTGTGTGGTTGGGTTTACAACCAATAAGAAGGCAGAACAGAAAGTCAATAAAAACACAGACACACAGGAAGTAGGCCTCTTTCTGAGGGAGAAGGACGACAGGGGCAGCATAGGGTAAGAAAGGATTTTTTTTTTTTAATATCAGCTCTTAGCTACTGCTCTGACCTCTTGGGCTTTTAACTCTGCATTTGGCTCTGTGTTTCTTATTTAGTAAGACTGTTACATCTACACATTTGGTCCCTGAGTTACTGGGATCTGAACTCTGATCCTCATGATTGTATAGCAAACACTCTTAACTACTGAGTCTTCTCTCCAGATCCCTCTTTATTCATTTCTAGTTTTAAAAAGTACTTTTAAAATGTTTTAAATATTTACTTGGTGTGTGTGTGTGTGTGTGTGTGTGTGTGTGTGTGTGTGTGTGTGCACGTGCATGTGTATCTGTATAAATGTAGATACCCGTGTGCTATTGGGCATGTGTGGCAGTCAGAGTTATAAGAGTAATTTCTTTTCTTCTATCATGTTAAACTTAATTCTTCAGGCTTAGTGGCAAGCACCCTTACCTGCTAAGTCAACTTGCCAGCCTCTATTCTTTATTAAACCCAAAGAAGATTTGTGTGATAGAGCGGCATCATGATAAGGAAAGATTACTTCGATAATTCTAGCCATTAAAAGGGTTTTTGTTAGATTGTCCACAGTACAGTCTCCAATTTTGTGTCCCTAATTTCATTCTGGGTTTTAGTTCCATCTTTTTGCTGAGATTGCTCACATAAAGGTCATGTTGACAACACTTAAAAGTCACTTCTGTAACCTCACTATCAAAACAGAATTTGCAGTTCACATCTACTGCATTTTATGACATAGCCATAGCTTTTCTGACAATTCTATCTCATTTTCTCTTTCTTTCTTTCTTTCTTTCTTTCTTTCTTTCTTTCTTTCTTTCTTTCTTTCTTTCTTTCTTTCTTTCTTTCTTTCTTTCTTTTTGCCAGAGCTGAGGACCTGGGCCTTGTGCTTGCTAGGCAAGCAAGCGCTCTACCACTGAGCTAAATCCCCAATCCCCTCATTTTTTTTATAGATCCTATATCTTATGAACAAATTTCAAATCCTTACATACCCATAGCTTCCCCTTTCAAATGTGCTCTTATAATTTATAAGTGGCTTACTGCTTTGCTTGATGGATCTTTGATGAACCACTGAGTCTCTTACCAAATGATACTCCTGACTACTGACATGTACCATACTTTAATATTTACTTCAATTGTCACTCTAGTTTGAGAATTTGTGTTTTTAGTGTGTTTGTGTGCTTTAAGAAAACAACACTTTCATTTGTTGTGGCTCATTTGCTATAGTTTATAGCTAGAGAATGGAGAAAACTTTTCACAGATAATAGCAAATATTTGGGATATGATGTGGGGATAAAATAGCAAGAGGTGATTTGTTAAAAAGATATATTACAATTCTTTCCTCCTCACTTCCCTAGGAGGTGCCTGCATAACAGGTTGGGAAGTGCTCTTTCAGGTCCTATGAATCTCATGGTAGTTATTAGCTTTACAAAGAGATCCTGTATAGACTTCCTTGAAGTCCCATCAGTAAATGGAAATAACTGGAATTCAACAGTATATTTTTTTCTGTTAAAAAGTTGGTATATAATTGACTACTCCAACATGTTGTGGCTTCAAACAGCAACATTTATTTTTCTCACAAATCAACAGTGTATTCAGGGCTTGGCAGGGACAATTTGTTTCTTCTCCAGACAGATTAAGTGAGGTCTTTGCAAAGGATAGAAACTGGGATCATATAATTGCTTATTCTTTCTCATAGCAGATGTTGACAAATAGAAAAATCTAACAAACTAAGGCCTGATTCAGTGTAGTTTCATTTACTTCTTTCTTTACCATAAGTGATCTTTCAGAAAAGTCTCTCCAGAACAATAGCTTCATGGGAGTTAGAGTTCTTCAAAGTCCATTCATTGTCTAAGGTGTGTGTCCTGAGAAAAGACACTTGACAGAAGCATCATATCCTTAAAGATTGAGCTTGAGAAGTCACAAAGTATCAGTTCTATTTCTTTCTGTTAATGGAAGCACACACAAAATGTCTTCTGTCATGTCTGAGGTTGAAAAGGAGGGGAAAGTATTCAATCTCTTGAAGGTAACCTAGCAAAATTTTAGGTATTTTAACACAACACAATTTTCCATCCAGCCTTCCTGGTTGTCAGTTCAGCCTCTGTGAGCCCCTATGAGCCCACGTAAGTTTATTCTTTGGGTTTTGTTGTGGTGTCCTTGACCCCTCTGGCTTCTAAAATCCTTCCTCTCTCTCTTCTGCAGGATTCTCCAAACTCCACCTGATGTTTGGCTGTGGGTCTCTGCATCTGTTTCCATCAGTTGCTAAATGAAGCCTCTCTGATGACAACTGGACTAGACACCAACCTATGAGTATAGTAGTATATCATTAGCAATCATTTCATTGATTTTTTTTTTTTAACCTGGGCTATCCAGCTTCTGGTTCCTGGCCCTCCAGGCAATGTCAGGGGTGGGCTCCCTCTCAAGCTGTTCCAGTCCTTGGTTGGCCACTCCCACAATTTCTGTTCCACCTTTACCCCAGTACATCATGTAGGCAGGACACATTGTATATCAAAGATATCATGGCTGGCTTGATGTCCTAGTCCTTCCTCTGGAAGTACTGCCTGGTTACAGGAGCTGTCCAGTTCAGGCTCTATATCCCCCATTACTAGGAGTTTCCATTGCCTTAGGTTTCTAACTCATCCTGGAGATGCCCCCCCAGTTACTTCTCCCAGTACTTCCCCCTCTGTCTTCTTCCCACCCAATCCCTCATTTTCCCATCCTCTCTCTCTTATCCAGATCTCTCCCCCCACCCACCAGTTATATCTATTCTATTTCCCCTTTACAGTGAGATTCATATGCCCTCCCCTACCCTTGAGCCCTCCTTGTTACTTAGCTTCCCTGGGTCTGTGGATTGTAGCATGGTTATTCTTTATAGCTAATGCTGATTATAAGTGAATACATACCATGTTTATCTTTCTGGGTCTGGGTTACCTCCCTCAGGATTATCTTTTCTAGATTCATCCATTTGCTATACCCTCTACATACATGCTACAGCTGTGTAGCTTGGACTTCTTGCAAGAGCCACAAACAGTGGGAGCAGGAGCCATTTCTGACTCTATTGCCTGCTTTTGGGACCCTTTCCTCCTACCAGGTTACCTCTTCTAGCCTCAATAGGAGAGGAGATGCCTAGTCTCACTGCAGTTTAGTATACCATGGCTCATTGATATTCATAAGAGGCCTGTCCTTTTCTGAAAACAGAGGAGGATGAATGGATGGGGAGGGAGAAAAGTGGTGGTGGGAACTGGGAAGAGAGGAGGGAGGGGAAACTGAGCAGGATGTAAAAACAAATAAAAATAAATAAATACAAAAATATGAAAAAATACAATTTCATTTATATTTGTACATGACCATCAATTTCTTTTGGTCCTAATAAGTCATATATATGTATAACCATATTATATTTGCTATAGTAAGTTAATGCTTATTACGTTATAACAGTATTTTACTTGAGAAAATTGACTAGATAATTATTCCAATGTTGTCTTAGTTAGGGACTCTATTGCTGTGAAGAGACACCATGACCACATATCTCTTATAAAGGAAAAACATTTAATTAGGGTGACTTACATTTTCAAAGGTTTAGTCCATTTTCATCATAGTACAACATGATGATGAAGGAGTAGCTCAGAGTCCACCATCTTGACTCACAGGCAACAGGAAGTGGTCTGAGATGCTAGAGGTGGCTTTAGCTTACATGAGACCTCAAAGCCCACCCCCACAGAGACATACTTCCTCCAATAAGACCACACCTAATCCAACAAGGCCACAACTCCTAATAGTGCCACTCCATTTGGTGACTATTATCTTTCAAACCACCACAAATGTACTCCAGACTATAAAATATTCTTAGGAACTGGTAATGTTAGCATTAATTAATTGTCAACATCTCAGAATCTAGAATATTACCTGCTAGATTGGCTTCTGATAAATTATCTTGATTATATGGAGAAGGATTTTCTTGATTGCATTAATTAATGTCAGATAACCTATGCCCTGAGGGTGACATCATTGCCTGGATAGGATAAATGGAGAACAAACTGAGCAGTGGCATGCATCCATTTCTCTACTTTCTGATTGTTGATACAGTGTGACCAGCTGTTTCAAGATCCTACAGGCCTGACCTGCCTATAATAGTGAACTGAAAGTGAGCCAGAAGAATTTTTTTCCTCCCTTAAGTTGATTTTTTGTCAGGATATTTTATCACAGGAATGGGAAAAATAGATTGCAAAATAAATACCTTGGAAGTTGAGTCATCTTGAACATGTAGGAGTGATAATAGAGATATTAACATGGTTTGAAAATTCCAATACTTCTGACCCCTTTAATCCTCCAAATGGATATATTTCATTTAAAGACTACCAAAGTAGCTAGACACTAAAAGCTCCCTTCAAATATAGAGTGTAGGTTCTGGAAAATGCATTACTTCATGTCATTTATACTTCATCTTTAATTTAAGCCTCAATCAGTTTTCCTGTCCTAATTCAATCAATCCATTTCTCCTTCTCTACATTATAGTTTCTGTTAAATTATAATTCCTTTTTATAATAGATGACTTTTTAAAGAGTAAAATAACTTCAGTTGTAAGACTCAAGGAGGAAATGTTGAAGTTAAACACTTAAAATAATTCCATTTTAAGTATGTAAGAACAAGAAATCAAGGGTACTATCATGACAAGAAAGAAGAGAAATATTAAAGAAGTTTTTATAATTTAAAGATCTCCCAAAGATTTCTAAATTAAGCATAGTTTATTGGTTTCAACTCTCTATTATCAAAACAAGAAACTGAAAAATGAATGAGTCATTTTTTTCAAGTGAAGTTTCTCAATGTTCATTGGTGGTGAAAGATTTACCTTGATCCTCTCCCCCAAATGTTTACCCCAATGAAAAGCTGTGGAAGCCCCTTCTCTCTCTCTCTCTCTCTCTCTCTCTCTCTCTCTCTCCTAATCACACTGCATGTAAACTTTTATTTATAATAATTCACTGGCTTGTGCTAAAACCATTTGGGCATGTTTTTCAATAAAGTCTATTTCAATTCTGAAAGATATTTTATTGCTATCCAATGGAACATAAGATTGGGTACATACAATATCAGAATACAATGAAATGTTTGTATTCATCTCATATCACAACCTTAGTTTTCCATCCCTCCAATCCTCCTAGTTCCCCCTCCTTACCTCCCCTCTCTCTAAATCCACTCCTCCTCTGTTTTCCATCAGAAAAGAGCAGGTATTCAGGGATATCAACTGAACACAATATGACAAATTACATTAAGACTAGGCACAAACCCTCATATCAATGCTGAGTTAGGCAATTCGGTAGAAGGAAAAGGGCTCCAGTTTATGCCTATTGTTAAACATCAAGTCTAGAAAATATACTAATATAAGAGGACATTTATTATCTTTATAACTCTACCCATAAAAACAAGTTGACAGTCCCCAGTGTATTAGAAAGAATATTTTGCCATTCTTCCCATCTCTGACAGTTACCTCCTGAAAGAAGGAGGGCAACAAACATTGTGAAACTGTGTCCTCCATTGGGTACAATCAGAGACTCTGCCTTTGGTACCCTCTGTACTAACCAAAGTTGGAAACATACACTGCTCTTCTAGGGAACAAATTAGTGAAGGGTTTTCTCATAAGACTAGTATTATCTTATGTGTAGGTCCCACCAGGAAAAGTAGACCATTAGGAGGGGAAAATATAAGAAATGACACTTTGACTTGAGAATTATTAACAATTTAATTTCAATGGATTTTAAAGAGTATTATATGATATTTTAAGTTTTCTAAGATTGTTACTCATATTTATCCTCCCTCAATCTATTTAGAAAATACCATAGGTCATGAGTAAGGGGACTTAATACTATTATTTAGCTTAATGATAATGTTGTCAAGTTGACTTTCACATATATATGTTTATGGGTTTAGACAAATGATACCTTTATCTTTGATCAAAAAAGCTTCTTTTGGCAGAAAATGGCATTGAGGTTACACAGTACTCAAGATACTGAAAATAAGTGACTATTGTATACTCAGTTACACATCTATATCACCCTTCTGAGACTCCAAGAAAATTGTAGAAGAGAATTTAGAAAAATTATAAGAATTAAATCATGATACCAGGGGCCATGAAATATTATCTTCTAGACATGGCATGGTGCTTACAATCATGAATTTATAGCAGTTGAAATTGCCTGCACAAGACTGGACCTGCCAACATTTAGTGATGGAGAGGAAAGGACTCATCAGGCAATACTGACACCTCCCTGAGGAACAACTTCATGGATGCTAGCAGAAGGAAAACTGATGTTTTCAGTAGTTTTGTGGCCACTGATGAGTCCCCCATGTTCTAGCAAACTGCTCCACACCATGTTCATGTTAATGGCCCTGGTTAAACTCAGTCAGTCACAAAACAATACAAAATAAAGGAAAACAAAACAAAAAGAAAAGAAATATAAGTGGTGGGAGGTCTTGCAGAGAGAAAGAGATTGTTAATGAGGAAGGGAAGACGATAACAGAGGGTGGAGGTAAATATTATCAGAATGTATTAAACACACATATAAAATAATGTGTTTAATTTAAACTTTGCAAAAGAAAATATCTTGTATATAATGCTTATAAATTAGAGTAAATATACTTATATATTTATAGATTGACAATTTTTCTACTAATTTCAATTTTGCTTAGTGATATTGCTGTGGTCGTGGGGGTCAAATCCCAATAAGCTAGGTATAGCCACTCACCCTTGATATGCCAGTTAAAGCAGCCAAGTGAATAGTGAAAAGCAGAAAAAGGTTTATTCAATGTGGACATACTGGAAAGGACAAAGAAATCCAGTGAACACCATGACCCAAGTCCATCTTCCTCTTCTAGTTACTGAAATGAGGACTGACAGCTGGGGAACCTGCATGGGACCAAACTGGGACCTCTGAATGTGGGTGACAGTTGTGTGGCTTGATCTGTTTGTGGGGCCCCTGGCAATGGGGCCAGGACTTATCCCGAGTACATGAACTGACTTTTTAGAACACATTCCCTATGGTGAGATGCCTTACTCAGGCTTGAAGCATTGGGGAGGGGCTTGGTTCTGTCCCAACTTGGTATACCAGCCTGTGTTGACTATCCAAGGGAGACCTTACCCCCTATGAGGTGTGGAGGGGGGGCAGGAGAGTGGGAAGACCAGGAGAAGGGGAAGGAAGGGGGAAAAAACTTAAATAAATAAAAAAATTCTAAGAAGTATTACTTAGAAGGCCACATATATGTATATCGAAGGAGTCCCCTACTCAAGATAGGTTCTGTTCACTACCTAACCATCATTATCTGTTTTTTTGTTTGTTTGTTTTTTGAAGATCTATTTATTTACTATGTACACAGTGTTCTGCCAGCATGTATGCCTGCATACCAGAAGAGGGCACCAGATCTCATTACAAATGGTTAATGAGCCACCCTGTGGTTGCTGGGAATTGAATTCAGGACCTCTGGAAGAAGTGCTCTTAGCCCCTTAATCCGACGTGTTTTTTTCCATTGTTAACTTTAGTTTTTTCAAAGTAAATTTTCTTACTGATTTTCTTTTTAATAGTCAGAAAAGACATCAGAGAGGGATTACAGAAAAAGTAACTGAGAAGAGCTAGAGGGAGGAAAGAGAGGCAGGAAATCCATGTAATTATATTTCAACTAAAACATATTTAAAAAATATAGAGACAGTATGTTTTTAATTTGTAATAAGTCAGTTCATCTAAATTTTTATATATTTTGTGTGTTGGAGACAGCTTCTGTTTGTTCATGGAACACTGAATGTTCCACTAATTTGAGAGATCAGCTGTTTTCTAGAGATCTTTATGGAACCTGTGTTACATACACATGCATACATGTATGTGCACACATGCATACACAAACACATACATACTACACACACACTTGATAGTAACTTCCATGTTTATTTTCTGTTTCAAGTAAAAAGTAGTTTGCAACCACACAAATACTACTGTTGATAAAAGAAATAGCTCTTGCCACAAATGAATAAAAGTTATGGTTTATTCTTGAGCCAAATATGAGTGATCATGGTCTAGAAACACAGAAATAGGTTTCCTCAAACACCATATTCCAATGAGGTTGCAACTACATTAACTTTTTAGAGTAATAGAGAAACAAAGTCATTAGACAACACGATTTTTAAATATATTCTTGAGAACATCAGGTAGATAGGTTACAGCAAATTAGAGGAAGCTCGGCTATAGGCATTAGACAGAATTCTTTGCCCTTTTGTAGTGGGTAGCCATCCCAGCATTGGCCTGGAAGTTCCAACCCCCACTGAGGCTTCGGTAATGGTCATGCCCACAAGGCGGGGCAGAGGAGGAAGCAGAAGACAAAGGATAGGGAAGAGCTCTGTCTCTTGGTTCCCGGACTCTGGATGCTGGAGGTAGACCGAGCAGAGTTCTCCAGAGAACACCGCCGGACTGCGCTATACCCTTGCCAGACCCTGTAACCTACCCCTTCATTTGTAAGTTACCCCACAAAATAAACCTCCCTTTTAACTACATGGAGTGGCCTTAATAATCTAACCAATATCTGGCACTCACGTGGGGCAAATTCCAAAGGCCCAGGCGGCTCCCTCCCTCAGCCTCCTCCCCGGCTGGCGGGTACCTAAAACCGCCTGCAAAGTTCCATTTAACCAGGGGACACCTACACGGTTCCATTCCCGAAAAAGGGAGCAGCTAGTCCAGTCTCAGTTCCCTAGCTTATCCCCCAGACCAGCGAAAACCACTGTGAGTGAGATCTTCCCACTCCTCCGAGTGCCGTTTCCTCACCATCTTGGCTCCTGCCTTCAGCTGCTGCCAGCCAAGGTTGCCAGCAGGCCCTGCTTTGGAGCTATACCAACGCCTCCTGCTGGCTGAAAAGTGCTATTGCACCCCCAAAAACCACGGAAAGGTAAGCTTCTTTCAAGTAAAAGTACTTGATAATTTTACACCTTAAAACTGACTAACAAATTTTGAGTAATTCTGGTAATATGGCTGACAACATCACCTCACAAGAATTTAATAACCTTTTTGCCTGTATGCTGAATGACATTTTCCTGGAAATATACGACCTCCCTAAGACATATCTGGCCTGTACCATTTTGACATTCATTGTAATAATTCACACAGTGTTCAAGCACTGGTTTAATAATAAGAACAAAGATTAGTCATTATTGGGACTGATACAGGCTTTAAAAGATAGCAATGAAGGCTTACAGAAAAAGATTCTGTCTATGGAATCTGCTGACCAGGACTTACATAAAAAGATTCTCTTTCTGGAATCTGCTAACCAGGAATTACAGGTTTTAAAAGATAGCAATGAAGGCTTACAGAAAAAGATTCTTTCTCTGGAATCTGCTGGCCAGGACTTACATAAAAAGATTCTCTCTCTGGAATCTGCTAACCAGAATTTACAAAACAAGCTTGTACACAAAATTGCTTTTATTGATTTAACTCTCCAGAGTGAAGTTGTAGCTACTCAGACAATATATAAGGAAGAAAAATTATCATTACTTGATAAGATAAGGTCCATGGAATCATGTGTTTCAGAAGAACATAAAAACTTCCATGATTCCATGAAAAATCTGGAATCCCTTACAAGAGAAGAGGTTTACTCCCTGGAACAGACCCTAGGTGCTCGTTTACAAGCCCTGGAGGAAACTCTAAATAAACATGACAAGGGACCTAATAAGCAGAAGGGCAAGACCATACAGGTTGTAACATCTCCAAATGGCTCTCATACAATGGCTTATCCTGTTATCATCCATGAGAAGCCAGCAGAAGACACACACCCCGAGCCATATACGACATATACATTACAACCAATTTCAACAAGGGACTTTAAAAATATAAAGGAAGCAGTAGTTACATATGGGATACACTCCACATACGTAAAACAGATGTTAAATTCGTGGTCTACCTCACATAGAATCATTCAAGATGACTGGCATCAGTTAATTTCAGCTGTTCTAGAATATAGCCAGCAGTTACAGTGGAAAAGCTGGTTGAGAGAAGGGGCAAGAAATTTAGAACAACAAGGTAAACTCAGAGGTTTTGAGATCTCCCAAGATCAAATACTTGGTGAGGGATGTTTCGCTGACAGGAATGTACAAGCCATTTATGATAAGCATACAATATCCCTATGCCGTACAGCAGCTCTAAATGCTTGGGAAAAAATTCCAGAACCTGGAAAAGAAACTGAGGTATACACAAAGATATTTCAGGGACCACATGAACCCTTCACTGATTTTTTACAAAGGCTGAACACAGCTATAACAAAAGCTGTATCAGATAAAGAATTAAGAAAAGTATTAACTGAGTCCTTGGCATTCGACAATGCTAATGCAGAATGCAAAAGAATACTTACACCATTAAAGATCAGATCAGCTCCTTTGGAAGAATGGATTCAGTATACTAATAGTGTTGAATCTCTTAACTACAGTAATGAGGCTTGGATAGGAGAGACAAATCCCAGAGGTGAAAGAAGGCCCCGTGGTACCAAATGTTTTAAATGTGGTACACCAGGTCATATAAGTAAAAACTGTACATGGGGTAATCCTAGAAGTAATACTCCTTCTAGGAATAGCCTAAATAGAAGACCCCCAACCACCTCCTGGATTATGTAGAAGATGTGGCAAAGGGCGACATTGGACCAGTGAGTGCAGATCAAAAATAGATATACGAGGCAACCCTTTACTAGCGGGAAACACCTCAGGGGGCCTCTTGCAGGCCCCCAAATCAAATGTGGTAAGAACATTCCCAGCCACTGTGGAAGGCATTCCTCTCCAGGACAACTGAATAAACCAATGCCTAATGTAAAAACCTATACTGCAATGGATGATAAAACAGCTCTGATAGATTAATCACAGTTTACAAAGAATACAGTAAAACAAATATTTTGGCAGACTTCCATAAATGAACAAAGACCAAAGCTTAGAATTCGAATTAATGGCTTGGTTCTGGAGGGCCTGGTAGACACAGGTGCGGATGTGACTGTAATTACACCAAAATCATGGCATCCAAATTGGCCTCTTCAAGAGGTAGATGTCCAACTTTTAGGAATTGGCACCCTATCTCAGATAAAACAGAGTTCGAGATGGGTTGAATGCATAGGGCCAGAAGGACAGAGAGGAAGCCTGAAGCCATATGTATCAAATGTAGCAGTAAATCTATGGGGCTGAGATCTGTTACTACAGTGGAATACCCAGATAAAAATTCCTACACTCTCAGAAAAGGAATACAGGCCAATGCATGTTTCTAGGAATAATATCATAACATGCTATAAAAAACAGTCACCAACCATTCAGGCTGTACACAAACAGAGCACAACTGCTGTTGAACTCTCAGAAGTACCAACTGCCTTACCTTTAAAATGGCTAACTAATAAACCTGTCTGGGTTGGACAGTGGCCTTTGACAAAAGAGAAGCTACAAGCTTTAGAACAGCTGGTTCAAGAGCAGTTAAATGCTCAACACATTGAAGAATCTACCAGCACTTGGAATTCTCCTGTATTTGTTATTAAAAAAAAGTCTGGTAATTGGAGAATGCTGACAGATCTGAGAGCTATTAATAAAGTAATTCAGCCAATGTGCTCCCTACAGACTGGGATGCCCTTGCCCTCTCTGCTACCCAAATAATGGCCTATAATAGTTATTGACTTAAAAGACTGTTTCTTTACCATACCCTTACAAGAAAATGATAGAGAAAAATTTGCCTTCACAGTTCCTAAGTATAACAATTCTCAGCCAGTCAAGGGATATCAATGGAAGGTCCTCCCACAGGGAATGTTAAACAGCCCTACCTTATGCCAATACTTTGTGCAAAAACCATTGGAGTTAATTCGTGTAAAGTTTCCACAATCCATAATTTATCACTATATGGATGATATCCTATTAGCAGATCCAAAGTTAGACACATTAGAAAGCATGTTTGAAGAAGTAAAAAAAGTTTTGCCTCGCTGGGGACTGCAAATTGCTCCTGAAAAAATACAAAGAGGAGATTCTATTAATTACTTAGGATATAAGATAGAGTTACAAAAAATTAGACCCCAAAAGGTACAACTGAGGAGAGATCGATTAAAGACTCTTAATGATTTTCAAAAGTTGTTAGGAAGCATTTCCAACTTATTGGGTATCATGGGAATACCCAAAGATGGACTAGAAAATTTGGCTAATACTCTAGAAGGGGACAAAGAATTAAATAGCCCAAGAGAATTATCAGCCGAAGCTGAGAAGGAATTGGCTCTAGTAGAAAAGACAATTCGAGAAGCACATGTGGATCGTGTGGATCCAGAACTTAAATGTATTCTTGTCATATTCCCCTCCAGACATTCCCCCACAGGTATTTTGATGCAGAGGGAAGATATTATATTGGAATGGATATTCCTACCACGTAAACCAAATAAGAAATTAAAGACTTATATAGAAAAGATCTCTGATTTGATTCAAAAAGATAAATTAAGACTTCGTCAGTTGACAGGAATGGACCCAGCAGAAATTGTAGTACCTTTAACTAATGAGGAAATTTCGTCACTATGGAAAGATAATGAATACTGGCAGAGAGCCTGCAGTAACTTTTTGGGAGAGATTAACAACCATTATCCCAAAAGCAAGAGAATAGAATTCATAAAGAAGACTGAATGGGTCCTTCCTCACATTGTACGACACAAGCCAATTTCTGGAGTCCTCACATTCTATACAGATGCAAATAAATCAGGGAAAGCAGGATACAAATCAGGAGACTTAAGTAAAGTAGTACAAAGTCCATACAGCTCTGTACAAAAGGCAGAACTGTATGCCGTTCTTATGGTACTGATGGACTTCACAGAACCCCTCAATATAGTCACTGACTCTCAATATGCAGAGAGAGTTGTTTTACACATTGAAACTGCTGAATTTATTCCTGATAATACAGAATTAACTTCATTATTCATACAATTGCAGGAAATCATCAGAAAAAGGGAACATCCTATATATATAACACATATCAGATCCCATACAGGTCTGCCAGGACCTCTAGCACAAGGTAATGATGAGATTGATCAGTTACTAATAGGTAATGTGCTAGAAGCCTCAGAATTTCATAAGAAACACCATGTAAATAGCAAAGGTTTGAAGAAGGATTTCTCCATTACTTGGCAACAAGCTAAGGATATTGTGAAAAAATGTCCTACTTGTTCCTTCTATAACCAAACTCCATTACCTGCAGGAAGCAATCCAAAGGGTATACAAAGAAATGAAATTTGGCAGATGGATGTGTTTCATTTTGCAGAATTTGGAAGATTTTAGTATGTACACCATACCATTGACACCTATTCAGGATTTCAGTGGGCAACTCCTATGAGTTCTGAAAAGGCTGATTCTGTGATTACACACCTATTAGAAGTTATGGCCATCATGGGAATACCTGTACAAATTAAGACAGACAATGCCCCAGCATATGTCTCCAATAAAATGAGACAGTTCTTTGCTTATTACAATATAAAGCATGTTACAGGTATACCACACAATCCCACAGGCCAAGCAGTCATAGAAAGATCCAATCGAACTTTAAAGGATATGCTAAATAAACAGCAACAGGTAACAATGACTCCTAGAAATAGATTGCATAGTGCTTTATTAACCTTGAATTTTCTCAATGCTGATGAGAAAGGAACAACAGCTGCGGAGAGACATTGGACGACAGACAAAACTCCTGAGCTAAACCAACTGGTTTATTTCAAAGATGTGTTGACCTCAGAATGGAAACCTGGATATGTCCTACGTTGGGGAAGGGGTTTTTCTTTTGTTTCCACAGGAGAAGAAAAGCTATGGATACCAACAAAATTAATAAAAATTCGATTCGAACAGGAGAAACCCCTTGATGAGGAGAAGTAAAAGATCATCCACCAATGTGACATCTCTTCAGGTTGTAAGAAAAATTTAACAATCAAAGGTTGGGGTAGGGTTCTGTTTTTGTCTTTCCAGGATAATGGAAATACCCATCTTCCAGAAATCATAAGGCCTTGGATATCCAGATGTTTACAGCAGAAAGAAAGAATCTATTGGTACCAATCTACACAGGGTAAGATATCACTGTCTAACATCTATATCTCTATCAATCTAGAATAGTTGTGGTTCCAATTTAATTATAAACCAAGCTGGATTTGGAGATGGAACTGGCTCACTCCTTCTCTAAACCCAAGCATATTGATAAAAGAAAAGGTTGAGAGATTCTTCAGTCCCATATCAGAAGAGCCCTCTGGTGTGAGACAGAAGGAAACCAATTATAAGGGACCATTATCTTCAAGATTCTAATTCTCTCCATGCTTACTCTTGATTTCTTGGAATCCTTTCTTACATGTCATGACATCTTTAAATCCAAACCTTCCATTCTGTTAAAAAAATAAGTTTTTTCCAATAGCAATCTCTGAAGTCTCCAGAAGGAAGATGGGGCCCCAACAACAACAACTCTACCCAATCCAGAATGATGCCATGGTAATCATCATCATATTACACTTCTTGCCAAAACTTCAGACAATCTTACCCATTACTCTGAGAGTTGCTGCAGAATCTACAGTTAGTCTAACTGAGATTTAACTATCTGAGCTTTCTCACAATACCCAACAGAGATACCATCGCTTCCTAAACAGCAGGAAGCAATTCTAAGAAAACGACGCCCCTTCTCCCTAATGTTTCATATTTCTCAGGGTTATGGATAATGGTTCTAGGGTTGGGGGTGGAAGAAACTGTTAAACTCAGTACTCTCCTTAAGGAAAGAAAATATGTCTCAAAAAAAAAAGGGAAAAGAAGAAATGGAATGGATAGGTATAAGATATTATGGTAGACTGTCATATACATTAGTAAACAAATTTAGTAATATACCAGCCTTTGCACTGTTATGAATTCTTATATGTTGATACAAATATAAACCTTTTACATTCCTATTTAAGATAATTTGTATATTGATACAAATACAGAACGATGTTTGTTATATTGTACATATATTTTTACTCTTATGTGAAATATTTGTATGTTGATACAAATGTGAATTTATATCTGTCATACTGTATGTATGTTCTACTTCTGTTTAAGATATTCTGTATACTGATATATATTTAGGATTATTATCATATTGCATATTGCACTATACATTCCTACCTCTGTTAAAGATATTTTGTGTATTGTCATTGTCCTTTTACTGTGCATTTGCTTACAGACTGTTTGCCTTATTTATAGGAAGCTTAGTCCTTAGGTTGTTTAGGTAGACAAGACTTACATAGTTATTGTCACCTATGCTTGTCATCTCTATAATTATGTTAGTTAGGTCATCCAGATTAATAAATACATAGGTCAGATGGACAGGTAATCTTCAAACACTTCATGGACCTAGAGAACATGGCATTTAAATAACTTAGAATTCTGTTGACGTGAGACACAATTGCTCCTGGCAGCACCAATTTGTTCCCGAGAGAATATTGGGCTTCTAAGACATTTCCATTTGGAAGTTTGTCTTCTTGGCACAAAATGGCCTACTGGGCAAAGAACTGCCCTTGCCTCAACTGCTGACAGTACAAATGCTGTCCTTTCTGGACAAGCGGGACACAAGGAAAGCGACCACTATACTTTGCCAAGACAGGGTAAGATGGTCTTTCAGAATTCCTGCTTCTGAAAATGGTCTGTCAGATACTCTAGGCCTGTAGCCAATTTGAATGCACCAACGAAGCTGAGAAACATTAGGTGACTGTCCAGGCTGCTAGCTGTCTCTGTCTACTCTTGCAAGACTCCTGAAAGTTGCTTGCATCCTTCTCCCATTTCTCAGGTATTATTATATTCCTTCTCAGGTCTTTGATGAGGTTGGAGATTAGCAGTTATAGTTACAACTTAGTATATATACATATATAATATCTTAGATAGGATATATTAAGTATTAGACTCAGGTTCTTTAGGATAGGACACCTTTTGGAATGATCTTTGTAACACGCCACCTACCCATGCCCTAGACTTCCCTGGATTTTACTATGTGTTTTTTGCTTGATATTGTTTGTACTTATTGTAATTCCAACTTATCTAGGTCATTATCCCTCATTACTCCTAGACAATATTTGATAAGCATCTCTTTGTATATAGTCTTGTATTAGGTTAGAGCTTTCTTATTTAGACAAAAGGGGGAGATGTAGTGGGTAGCCATCCCAGCATTGGCCTAGAAGTTCCAACCCCCACTGAGGCTTCGGTAATGGTCACGCCCACAAGGCATGGCAGAGGAGGAAGCGGAAGATGAAGGATCAGGAAGAGCTCTGTCTCTTGGTTCCCGGACTCTGGACGCTGGAGATAGACCGAGCAGAGTTCTCCAGAGAACACCGCCGGACTGCACTATACCCTTGCCAGACCCTGGAACCTACCCCTTCATTTGTAAGTTACCCCACAAAATAAACCTCCCTTTTAACTACGTGGAGTGGCCTTAATAATCTAACCAATACCCTTTAGTTGATGGAAACCAGGGATCTGCTCATACATTCCAAAGGATTTATGTAATGGTCACAAATGATGTGAGATTAGGTACAGAGAAGAGTAAAAAGTAGCTATCAATGGGGGCTACAGATTGGTCCATGATAATGTGACTCTGGACTTGCAACATTCCGAACTCTTCACCTTATTGCCATTCTAATCAGCCATCAGCCTCTGTAGACACAGCTTCTTTGCAGGGATTCTCATTCACATGACATAGTTTTTGTTTAAAGGTATTATTAGTGAGTCTTATTTGCTTTCAATGATTAATATGTTACTAATTGTTTCATCTTTGTTCTTCCTTATAAATTTTTCAAGTCCTTTAATTAGAAATATTAAGAGGTTTATAATCTTCACTTTGTACAGAACAGAATTTATGGGAGAATTGACACATTTTGTGACCTATTCACTTGTCATCTATTTTTTGTTTTGGTAACCAAGTGAATCCCCGTGAAGCTCAGATACCTCTTCATAGATTTACTACTATTGATGTGGAAGTATACTTAAAGACAGTATTTTGAGCTACTTTTCATTCCTGCTTTTTGTTTGTTGATAATACATCAAACAATTTCATGTCTCTTAATTCTAAAATCACGTTCTTTGATTTTTATGGATATATGATTAATGCAGTGAACAAGACATAATTGAAGCTTTTAGGTTTTTTTTTTCAAGACAGGGTTTCTCTGTGTAGTTTTGGTGCCTCTGTAGACCAGGCTGGCCTCAAACTCACAGATATTGAACTGCCTCTTCCTCTGGAGTGCTGGGATTAAAGGCGTGCACCACCACCACCTGACAATGCTTTTAGTTTTTAATATTAACCCATAATCCCTTAATTCTTATTTTATGTGTGTGCTCAATGCCTTCCTTAGGATTATGCAGATGTGGTTGACATATAATATATCTATATCTATATCTATATCTATATCTATATCTATCTCTCTCTCTCTCTCTCTCTCTCTATATATATATATATATATATATATATATATATATATATATATAAATTTTTTCCTAAGTGAAGGGAGGTGCTTGTTGACTGTTTAATTTTCCCAGGTATTTTTTGTGGCAAAAAGTAATCCAAGATGTATCCTGATCTCACTGCTGTCTTTTGACCCCAAAAGAAATAAATATACTTTGCAACCTTCCATACAGTAAGGACAAGGCTTTGTAAGAGAATATTGGCCACTTTGGCTAGGAAGACTTTAAACAGACATCTTTTGGGAATAAACAACGACTTCCCATAATAAATCATTGTGCAAAGCCATCTACAGTGCTTCTCTATGCCCATAACTCAAAAGGTATATGTTACTAGGATGTTCCTTCCAAGCCAACTGAATCCTCATATCCATAAGTCATTCAGTACTTGGGCATGTGCTGCTCTATGAATAGGGATACCCTTCAACATATCAGATCATTAGAGACAATGCCAAAAAAAGGTTGATCATTTAAGGCTTTGGGCCAAAGGTATCTACAACACTGAGGTGAGCATACTCTTTTTTTAAAGTCTCTTCTAAGAAATGGATCACAGCATTTATGAATCAAAGAAAGCAGGCTAACTCACAGAAAGTTATAATGTCAATGAATACTAACCACCAGACAACTTATAGAAAATTGTCTTTCAATTAAAAATTGGTGAAATTGCTCATAAATCTGGCATTACAGTTTCCTTAAGGAAAAACTTGTTCCACGTCTCTGATGCATGTACTGAGCTATCTCAAGTCTTCTTGAATTATAATTTAATGACTTTTAAGTTTATAACAGGTAATTCATTGCAATTCTTAAAGGATTTTACTGATATTGGCAGTTTCCCATTGCTTGCTCATTTTGTTTATTTTTGAATATTTAGTACACAGCTAATTTATATTCTCCATCTAATACTTCCTAGATCTGAGGGCTTTTGGAAGGCTGTAAATTAGCCATATATTGATTCTCTGTCATTGCAGCAGTGTTTGTGAATTTTGAGTTATATTTATTTTAAAGTTTAGTTGTGATTCATGGGAATGATGGGGATGTCAAGAACCAAAATATGGATTTAGGATCACAAACATCACTGGAATATTTGGTCCCTTTTGAGGACCCTGCTATGCCAGGAAGAGTCAGATTCTTCTCCTTGTAAAGATACTTGCAACAATGTATAGTAAAGTCATACAATTACAATTGATTTTAAATTCACACATTTTTTCTCTTTTTCCTTACCTTCCTTTGTTAGCTCCCTTGCAATGTTTTCATGTTAATAATTTGTTAAATAAACTGCTTTTTATAAAACATAATATATGATTGTAAACAGAAAGACAAAATTGAGAATATATAATACTGCCTAATGAGGATTGTGTCATTTTAAAAATTAGGAACAAATAATTGTAAACAAGGATCAGAAATAGAATAATCAACATCATTTGTGATATCTGTGGTTTCATGATTGCAGGCAATTTTTATTATTAACATTCTAGCCATAGAGTTCCTGCTCCTTTCAAATATTTGGATGGGATCACTAATACAAATAAATAATAAAAATAATTAGAGGATTTTCTCTTCACCAGATAACTTATTTCTCCTTTCCCTTTCTCTTTCCTTCTTCAGTAGTTCATGAAGGGAATCTACTGGGTAACTCTTGATAAGACTAAATTAGTGAGAAGGAGTGTTCTGTTATGTGGAGTTGGAACCCAAGAAGATTGATCTGTTTCACAAATGAGAGAAAGCAAAATGGGAGAAAATATCCTAGGAAGATTTAAAATGATGTCTAGGCATATGAGCAGTATGCAGTGAGGTATCTGATAGATCCTATGGCAATGGGAAGTACTTCCAAGTAAGGAAAGGCGGCCCATAGTATCATGCCAGGAGTCAAGTGGGATGCCAGAGTTTAGATCTGATATGTCACCCCAAAATCCATGTGATAAAAGATTCATCCCTAACTTGGTCCTACTGGAAGGTCACAGAACCTTTAAGAGGTGGGAATGTAATAACAATCTTTAGGTCCTTGATTATGTGTCCCTGAAGGGGATTGTGGGGCTCCTAATGTCATTCTCTTTTTCTCTTTCATTTTGTGACCATGAGGTAAGTTTTATCACACAATCACCACTAATACACTGGCTTACAGAGGCCCCAAATTAATGAGTCCAATCAACTCTCTCATGGACTGAAACTTGAGAAATCATGACCCTAGGGAAAGAGTCATGTATTTATTTGGAGACAGATGGAGACTATGGATCCACAGATGGCCTGCAACTCACTTATAGAGCAAGCTGGCTTTGAACTCATAGAAATCAACCTGCCTCTGCCTCCAGAGTGCTGGGATTAATGTGTGCACCACCACACCTGGCAAAATAGTCTCTTTGTAAGTTAATTTTCCTAAGTATCTGTTATCTGTCCATATAGTGTAAAGAAGCTAATAGTTAGCTGCTATCCAGTACAGGTTTTAGAACTCTGAGTAGAAAATTAGGCAGTTGTCATATGAGAATGCCATGTGATAGGTGGTAGAGCAAGAACAAAACAGTGTGGGGGGGTTCACATCAAGATAAAATTTGGACATATGATACATGTTGTAGAATATTATAAATTGATGTCTAAAAGTGGGAGCAAATCTATATGAATACACAATAAATTTATTAATGAATAGCTTTTCAATTTGTTTTAGAAGCCAATAAAAACAAAAAAGGAACAGCAACCCACCCAGTTGTGTCTAATTATTGACATCTCCCCTTTTGCTTTCGCATAATGTTATGCACTGAAAGAAACCAAGAAGTTTGAAAGATGCATAATACAGCATCTTGGGTATACAAAAGAGAAAACAGACTTCTAATATGCCCTCATGTACAGCCATAAGTATTTGCTCAAAAATCATGGGGCTAATTTGAAATTATACATGGTAAAGAGGCTCTAACATACCAAAGCTGTGATTAAGATTGATAATGTGAACAGTAGATTAGGGATAGTGAGATGACTTAGTGAGAAAAGGCACTTGGTACCAAGCACAATGACTTGAGTTCAATCTCTAGAATTCACATGATGAAAAGGAAAAAGTGAGACTGAGATGTCCTCTAACATCTACACACATGCCATGTACTTGCATGCCCCACACAAAATAAATAAGTAATAAAGTAACAATAAAATATAGTAGATTAATAAAACAGGGAATATAAATTCATGTATTCACATAAAGGAGTAAATTTTAAGTTTGATGTTGATGGAAACATTTAAAAAGTTTCCAAGGTTCATCACCCTTAATCACAATGGGAAAGAACAACTCTCTGGTGCACAATACATGCCACTTTACTCAAGCTAACAAATTCAGCATTATCAGTAAGGACTGAAAAGAAATCTGTGTGCTTCTTCTTAGGAAGATCTGAGGATTTCAGAACATCACTTTCTAACTTGAATTAAATTATAAAGAAACACTAATGAAACCCACATTGACGGAATTTCTGGAAAGTAATCAACTTATGATCCTCAAAAATATCAATGTCATGAAAGAGAGTTATTGAGCAGGTATTTTAGACTAAAGAACTCTAAGCTGATAGAAGTTATTACAGTATCTAATGCTGAAATGGATCCTTTTTTATGAATACCACTGAGACAATTGTTAATTGAATGACAACTGAAAATTATATAGTATCTATTTAATAATAACTTTTTTTAAATGTACAATGCTGTCAAGGTCATTACCCTATACCAATTATGTGAAACTAGAATACAAACTTTGGGGCTATTAACCTGTCCTAGTTACGGTTTCTATTGTGATGAGAAACCACCACCACAGCAACTCACATAAAAGAAAAACATTTTGTTGGAGTTGCTTACAATTTCAGAAGTTTAGTCCATTATTATAATGGTGCAACATGGTGGCATGCAGGCAGACATGGTGCTGGAGAAGGAGCTGAAAGTTCTACATCTTGCCTTTTACTCAACAGGAAGTGGTCTGAGACACTAGGCACATCTTGAGCATAGGAGGGAGTTCAAACTTACCTCTACAGTGACACATTTCCTCAACAAAGCCACACCTACTCCAACAAAGCCACACCTCCTAATAGTGCCACTCCCCATGTGCTTATGAGGACAATTTCATTCAAACTACCATCCTATTATGCTACCAAACAACCTACTCTTTCATAATTCAGAAAAAAATGTGCTTACAAATTTTCTGCAAGCTAAGATAGTTTATAATATTAATGGATAAAGATCATCATGTCATTGGCAGATGTGACATGTGCCTGAAATATTGAGTGCAAAGAAACAATCTTTACAAAGTTGTTTAATGAATATATTGAGAGAATAATAATATTTTTTTGTTTTATTACAATTAATTATATTCCTAGAAAGCAAAGTAATAATTGATACATTGCAATTTGAAAAATAATGAAATTAGTGTATTTAACAAATAATACTACTATATCACATTTTTTAGGAAATTAAAAATCCATGGATTCTGTATATTTAAAACTATATATAATCGACGCTTTTGGAATTCCAGACCTCTGAAGAGATAATCTGATCAAAATAGCAGGTGTAAGTTGGTGCCTGTACCGCCACCCACACTTTTTAAGAAAAGTCTGTAATAGTTAACTGTGCTTCATAATGATTCCAGAAGTATCCAGACTCATGTGCCTCTTTTACCAAAAGGTGGCAGCAGTGATCATCTTACTATTATGCTCTAGTTGCCTAGAGGAGTTTCCTCTTTGTGTTGATGTGAAGAGACAGCAGCAAGTTTGTCAATTTCCCCAGAAGTTACTGCTGTTGCTCATGCCTGCCAAAAAGTGCCTTTGCACCACTGGTACCTGCTGATCCTTCTACCATGCTGGCTAATGTCGGGAGATGAGATTGATTAACATATGAGATGAGACTATTATTGCTTGTCATTGGCAAAGCTTCAAACATGTTAATATCACTCTTCAGAAAACACTGCCATTCCATTACTTGAGAAACAAAAAGTGCTGTAATGATGCATTTATTTCTCCTGTTAATTAAATTTTAAGTGCTTTGTTTGTTTTGCTCTGTTTGTTCAAGAGTTCAAGGGAGTAGAAAATAACAAAGCCTAAAAGGCATATTAAGTCCTCCTTGTAATTTTTCCCTTTGCTTATTTTATTTTCTGTCCTAGGAAGTTAATTGGTAAGCCTACCTTTACCTGTCCTTTAGATTTACATAGATAGCAGTACAATTAAGAGTTGTTGAAGTGTTAGCTTATTCATATATAAATAAGTGCACTTTGAGTTCATACACTTAAGCAACCACACATGTGATATAATACAGTTTTTTTTTTTCAGAAACATATGCCACAGGCTACTAGACTCTGTTGTACTGCAAGTTCATTGCTCCTACTCATAACATTAAAACATTAGCAACTTGAAAGAAAACCCTCACAGAATTCCCCCCAGATGCCCCTCTAATGTAATAATGTATTCACTATTACTTAAACTGTCTCTCAAAAGCAGGGAGTGGTGGTGCATCCTTTAATCCCAGAACTTGGTAGACAGAGGCAAGCAGATCTCTGAGTTTGAGGGCAATCTAGTCTAAAGAGAGTGTTCGGGATAACAACGGTTACACAGAGAAACCTTTTCTTGTAAAAAAAGAAAAGAACAATGAAAACACCCTGTCTTTCAAAGTCCCATTTATGCCTTTTAATGTTTACTAAAAATATATACGTACAGAAATCCACCATCAAGCCATATGAAATTTTATCCTGTAAATATGATGTATACACAGAGAGAGAGAGAGAGAGAGAGAGAGAGAGAGAGAGAGAGAGAGAGAGAGAGGGAGGGAGAGAGAGAGAGAGAACATATACAGCTCATAAAGTTGAGGTAAAATCAAATTGCCTGTTAAAATTATTAATCATTTCTTTAATTAAAAGAATGTTATTTCCCTTTAAAATTATTTCATTTCCTGAGTAAATTAGTTCTTTTAATTTAATGAAAAAAAGCATCATGTACACCTAACAAATGATGTTGAATTAGAACTTTGAAATATACATTTTTTAAACTATCCTTCAATATATTGAACTTACGTAAACTTGAAAATAAAGAATGTATTTTTTTTCTTGGAGTAGTTAACAGTATGGTCATGAAAGAATTTATATCTTTCATGGAAGAAAATCAGTAGTAGTTAAAATCATACATTAGATAAATAAGGATAAATTTTAAAAAGGATAAATTTTTTAAGAGATGTTCTTCATTTATAAAACGTGCTTAGATGCCAATGTATAATTTAAAATCCTCTGGGATTTTCAAATAAGGCATAATAAACACCTCTATCTCTCCCTTTTCCTCTCCTGCTCTACTTCTTTCCCAAATTAAAGCAAAATTCAAAACTTCATGAAGAAAATCATTTCAAAACAAAACTTTAACATTAACTGTAGCAAAAACAACAGATAGTATCAAGCTTTCTAATAGAGAATATGAAATAGCAGCTTCTCAACAAGCTGAAACCACTATTAACACAATAATTATTCTGTGGATATTGTATTTTTTTTTTTTGGAGATGAAGACCGAACCCAGGGCCTTGTGCTTGCTAGGCAAGCACTCTACCACTGAGCTAAATCCCCAACCCCAGATGTTGTATTTTTAACTGACATTTTTTTTGTTTACTTTAGCTTTGAATATTTCACTCATATTCTTACTATATGGTATATTTGGCTTATTACCTATTTTATTAAAGTAGATGTATTGCAACTAATAATGTTCATGTACATGTTATTTTTAATTAGTAAATTTAATGGAGAAAAATCCAAAGGTAATAAAATATTAAAATTAGTAGAATTACTGTGTTTCTTAATGAGGCTTTGCTGTGGAATGTCATTCTGTATGCTGTGAATGTGTGTTGCTCTGATTGGATAAGTAAAATGCTGATTGGCCAGTAGCCAGGCAGCAAGTATAGGTGGGGTGAGCAGACAAGGAGAATTCTGGGAAGAGGAAGGGCAGAGTGAGGAGTCACCAGTCAGACACAGAGGAAGCAAGGTGACAAGGCAGAACTGAAAAAAAGAAACCAAGCCATGTGGCTAAACA
The DNA here is from genome assembly GCF_903995425.1 of Onychomys torridus. Classification (NCBI taxonomy): domain Eukaryota; kingdom Metazoa; phylum Chordata; class Mammalia; order Rodentia; family Cricetidae; genus Onychomys; species Onychomys torridus. The sequence goes on along the minus strand of NC_050466.1, from coordinate 80,990,204 downwards.
TAAATAAGAATTATGGGTTAATTTAAGTGTAAGAGCTAGTCAGTAATAAGACTGAGCGACTGGTCATATAATTGGTAATTAATAAAAGCCTCTGTGTGTTTATTCGGGTCTGAGCAGTTGTGGACAGTGTGGGACACAGAAAAACACAATTGGTGCCTCACTGTTGGGCATTGATCCACATAGACCTAAGAAAACTTAAGGATTCTAAATGCACAGAAGTGAAGCCACATTAAGCTTCCTAGTCTCACAGTCTCATGCCAACAGCAGTGCAGACTCATCTCCCAACAGCTGCCTACAAACAGAGCTGGCTGCCAGCCACCATGAGCTAAGCAGCATGGCTGCAGATTCTCAGTGCAGTACACAGATGCATCTGTAAGTTACATAGCATAGTGCTTGGTGGATATAATTTTTGCTAGTACAGACAAAAAAAATTAAAAGATTTCTGTGCTACATGCTCATTGATAGAGACATAGACCCACTGTTTCTGAGAGTTGGTGGTACGCATTGCTCCCAGAGCTGGCTGTAAATGTATCACCACCATACTTGGAGGCTGAGGGGGGTGAAGCCAGCAGCCAAGTAGTTTGCAGTTTAAAAATCTCTCCTGGTCAGAGAAGGAATATAGCTTTACAATGAATCAGATTTAGATTAAATAAAACTCTAAATTGTTTACAGTGTGTATAAAAATGTATGTAGGCATGGAAGAGAGAGGAAAGGGATTACATTCGGTTATATAAAGAAATAGATAGTTTTAAATAATAAAGTTTTAAAGAGACAGTAAAAGTAATATTAAAAAATAAGCCATGTAATGATGGAAATCACACAGAGAGTCTGTATTGTGTTATCTTTGGGACTGTTAAGTGAAGAAAGACATTTGATTGTAAAAACTGTTGATTTAAGCCCATATATTCAAAATGTATGTCTAAGGATACATTACTTTGGAAAAGAGGTTCTGCTTTTGTTTCCACAGAAGAAGATGAGAACCTGTGGATTGATTCCAGCCTAATACGTTTTGATCAAGGAAGACCCCCTGAGAGGTCTCCAGAGATCCAACATCCAGAACAACTTCAAGGCAACTGGCACAAAGAATATAGCATTATAGATGACTCCAGTCAGGACTTACCATAATCCTTAATTTTCTCAGGATCCCCATTAGATTGCCAGTACCGTCATCTAGCAGGAAGTAGTATGAGAGACTATGCCCAAATTCCCAAAATATTGTTTATGAATGATTATTTTTATTTAAAGCAGGTTGATTCTCTTTCTAAAGAAGAAAAGGGGATGGAGTTTCTAAAGAAGAAAAGGTGATAGTATAGATATGACAGGATGAAAGGGTAGAGTAATGAACCTACATTTAAAGAGCAGAAACTTTCTTAAAAATGTTTTACATTGCTATGGATTTTAGTATATTGCTACAAAATTTAGAGCTGATTTTGTTATAATATATATGTATATATATATACATATATATACATATATATATATATATATATATATATATATATATATATATATACATTTCTACTCTCATTTAAGGTATTATGTTTATGTAACTCATTTAAATTATCACGGATAAATAAGAAATACAGATTAATAATTAGTCTTCTATGATAGTCAAATTTATAGTCATGTTGTTTTCTATGTATACATAAATATATTTCAATTAGGTAAGTAATCTTCAAACACTTCAAAGACCTATAGAATATGGCATTTAAAATGTTATAAGAACTTTGACTTTCTGGACATTGAAACATGTCTGCTCCTGGTAGTACCAATCTACTTCATAGAAGATAATGAGCATTGAAGAAACTCATTGTGGAGTTTGTTTCTTTGTGGCAAAAGTTAGCCACTGGGCAAAAAAAGTGCCCTTGTGTCAACTGATGACAATATGTTGTATAAACTGTACCTTCAGGACCCATAGGAAGATGACCACTGAACTTTGCAATACAAAATGATTCTTCAGGTTCCTGCTTCACAAATGAGACTGCCAAGCATTCTATGGGACACAAGGAGAAGTGACTAAAAAACTCTAGGCCTATAGGCTGAAGGTAGATATCCAACATTACAGAGGAAATTTTAGTGATTGTCCAGGCAGGAAGCTGTCTCTGTCATTTTCATATTTTGGGAAGTTGCTTACAATACATTTCCTGTTTACTTAGGTAATATTTTATCCTTCTGAGGTCTTTGATATAGTTGAAAACTAGATAGTTATAATTTTCCTTTGTTATACAAAAAGATAAATTAAGTATGAAACTTTAGACTTCTAAATATAGGATAAAAGATAAAATTTTTCTTTAATTTTTACAAAATACAAATAGACTACATTTTGTAACTGTAATTCTTGCTTGATGACTGTTCTATTATATGTGATTTTACTACGTTAACGTTAAAACCTTCCTCTTTGATTATACTGAAAAGGGGAAGTGCTGTGAAATGTCATTCTGTATGCTATGAATGTGTTGATAAATAAAATGTTGATTGGCTAGTAGCCAGGTAGGATGTATAGGCAGGGCAAGCAGACAAGGAGAATTCTGGGAAGAGGAGGGCTGACTCAGGAGATGCCAGCCAAACACAGAGGAAGCAAGATGACAAGGCAGAACTGAGAAAAAGTACCAAGCCACATGGCTAAACATAGGTAAGAATTATGGGTTAATTTAAGTATAAGAGCTAGTCAATAATAAGCCTGAGCTAATGGCCATTTGTAATTAATATAAGCCTCTGTGTGTTTATTTGGGGCTGAGCAGCTGTGGACAGGTCAGGACACAGGAAAACTTCCAACTACAAGGCTTTACATTTTCTTTCCTTTTTCCCATAGACAACACCACACACAGTCACGAGATCAGCATAAGAGTGATGGGAAAGACCCTGAAGGCCGCCTCTTCAATATCAAGTGGGTAAGCAGGCCCTGGAGTGTCAATGGGGCAGCCTTAGATCACCTCTGCTTAGTAGGCATGGTTAGAGATGAAGAGAGATTCACTGGCTTCAGCTTCAGACTGACAACTTGGGGTATACTTTCCTTAACAAGTGAGGCTGTTGGCTAGGGTTTCACTTGATGTACTCCTCCTGGGCAGCCTTCAGGTTTTCCTTCTTCCCACCTCAGGCATTCAGAGCAGAAGCCTGCAGGGATCAGCCATAAGAGAAAGTCAAGCCCCATGGCTTCAGCAGCAGGCACTTGTTAATAGCATTGAGGTTGATGGACACCTCTTCCTCACTCTGCCCTCCAGACAGGAAAGTGACCCCAGGGACAGCAGGGGGCACTGTGCAACAAAGTGCTGTGACAGTTGCCATGGCAATCTCCTCATTGGAAAATTTCTGGGTACAGGCATGGCCTGGGGTAACCATGTTGGGCTTCAGCAATGTGTCTTCCAGATAGACATGGTGGTCACTCAGAGCCTAGTAGACAGCAGCTAGTACCTTCGCAGTTACATACTGATAGTGCTTTAAGTCATGATCCTCATCTGGGAAAATTTCAAGCTCCACAATGGGTACAATGACATTCTGCTGGTAGATGTTGGCATAATGGGCCAGAACATTGGCATTTTCCATGATAGCAGGGGCTGAGGGAGTATGTTCCCCAATCTTTAGCACACAACACCACTTAGCAAAGTCAGCTCCATCCTTCTTATACTGGGCACAGTTTTTAGCCAGCCCATGCAGCTCTTGGGTGGTGGTCTAACCATTAGTTTCTGCCAGGGGCACAATGCCTTTATCTACCTTAATGCCCACAACACCACACTTAGACTGGTTAACTTGGGTGACAGGACAGTATTTTGTGGAAAAGGATCACCACCCCAAAATGCAGAGATTCACATGGTCATCAGCAGTCATCAGCAACTGATAGTAGAAGTTTCTGTTCTCTTTGGTGTTCTCAGTGCCAATGGACTGCAGCCTCTTGGCAATGCTCCTGGTAGACTCATCTGCAGCCAGGATGCCCTTGCCTGGAACCACAATTCTATAAGCGATGTCAGCCAGCTCCTTCTTCTGCTCTGGGGTCAGTGCTGGGTATGGGTAGCACATGGTGCCAGCGGTAGCACATTCCTGGCACAGGAGGTGGGTAAGCAAAAGGACTGAGGAGCAAACGTGGCTAGAGTCACCAGAACCCTGTACTGCAGTGAGTTCCAAAAGAATGCAGCCTATTCAGCTGAGGGGGTGGGGTAAGGCTTTGCATTTTCTTCTGTTATACATCACCATACTACAGACTGCTCTTTGGAATAGAAGGTAAATGAATAGCAAATAAATTTTTATCTACACATTATAATATTTCTCCTTTGTCCATTGAGTTATTTGGGTTCTTTGCTATTTCTTTTACAAAATTGGGTGTATGCTTCATTGATTTAGGAACTTCTCATCTTTAGTTCCTTTCACTTTTCCTTTAAAAATGCATTAAAGTCAAATAGGTTCTGAATAGTCTTTCATCTACATGACAGTTATTATTTGTTCCTGTTATCCCAAGCCAATCAAATTGTCATTTTTGCATTAAGAGTTGAGTTTTGCTCAGAACTCTTTACTCCCCTACTTGTAAGTTCAATAAAAGTTGGAAAAGCAATGAAATGACTTTTGACTGCTGAGTCACAGCCAAGAAAGCCAATTAATCTGATTATGACCCATGGAAAGTTACAAAGACTGAGATAAATACATTGGACTAGTTAATATAATGAACCTCTCAAGATACAAGATAAATGATACAACAATTAGATAGATTTTATTTTCTGTCTTTTCAAGCCAACTGCTTTTATAACCTAATAACATATCCTACTGATGAGAATATTTTCTGTATGGAAAAATATTCTCCTGTTGGAAGAGAAAAGGTCACATCCAGCTTAGAAAAATCATTTTGAAATCTTTAGTATTTATTTGTTCTGAGAAATGATTCTTCAGTGTACACTGGGAGCTAGCTGTCAATAGGTGCCCTTGAATTCTATTTAACAACAGGCTTCCATTGTTTATATACCTGATTGAGGGAATAAAGGATTCATGCTTGAGAGGACTACATAGGGTACATAATATAGATATAGCAGAATGAGTAATAGTGTCTACCAGAAAGTTCTTCCCTGGCTAGTGCGTGTGTGTGTGTGTGTGTGTGTGTGTGTGTGTGTGTGTGTGTGTACTTTGTTTTATTTTTTTGTTTGTTTTTTTTTGTTTCATTTTTTTGACACAGGGTTTCTCTCTGTAGCTGTAACTATTCTAGAACTCACTCTGTAGACAAGGCTGGCCTTGAACTCACAGAGATCTGCTTGCCTCTGCCTTTCCAGTGCCGAGATTAAAGGCATGTACCACCACTGCCCATTTTTTAACACTATTTTTACTGGGGCTGATAGATGATATAAAAGAAAGATGTTTTCAATCTATTAAGGTTGTCCTTGTTATTGTTGTAGATGCTGTTATTACCCTTTGATAAAAATGATGGCTCTGTTTGCCTCATATTCCATTCATTTTCATTTTCTTCTAAGAATCATTCTAATGGAGATGGGAACCTGCACAACATTTTTGACCTTCTCAAAGTTTGTAGAGCTTAAATAGACTTTTAATAATAAAATACATGATTTTCCTTTCAAATTGCCTCATAAAGCATGTACTACTTCTTGAACATTCATTTTACTAATATTTAAGAGTTAAATATTACCTAATTTGAGGTTATATTTCTTGGTTGCATATCATACTCATTTGAAGATAATAAGGGTGCTCATGATAATGATGAAAACAGTGATTTTAATAGGCTTATTCCTTTATTATAACATACAAGCCAAAACATTGAGGAATTGTAAAGAAGGGATATAGCTCAGTAGTAGAACACTTGCATTGAATGAAAAGTTCCAGATTCTCCCTCCTCCCACCCCACCCACACACACATGCCAAATAATCACATTAGAGAAACCATGGAAAGCTAAAAAGTATAGATTAGGAAAGATATCAAACCAACAATGAAGCCTTTCTTTTCCACATAACATTTTAATGTTTGAATTACTACTAAACCAATGAAATGTTTATTGTATTTCTTTAGTTCTAGCCTCCCTGCTGAGGACCCAGATAAAGTTAAGATAGCTGTTTTATAAACAGAAGGAAGAAAAACTTTAATTGTTAGGAGGAATGCACTCAGTCTGGCATCAGAAATGTAGATATCACTTTCAAGTTCCTCCTGCAGTGTTTTGCCTCTGAATAACATGTCTTCTGACCCACAGGTTCTCCAACTTTCCAAAGAATGCGAGTAGCTCTAGCTCACATGTTTCAACACATGAAACTGGAGGGACATTACATATTCAAATAATTACACTATAGAATTAAAGGAATCAATACAAAATATTCTCTTAAATTCTCACCCAAATCTTGATTCTTTATAAAAAATTGTTTTAGTAACTGACTAAATACCTATTGTTCATTTGAAAAAAAAAGTTATATTCAAAAGTATAAGATAAATGTTTAAAGTTTTGTGGAAACATAAGATACAGTTATTGCATTGTACATGTTACAGATTTAATTTGAGCATACTGATAGAAAAATAAAGATTTGTTAAGTACTACAAAGTCAAAGTTGTACAAAGAAAATGTAATTATACTTTTGAAAATATTGATCAATCTGCAATGGAACAAATTTTTGATTTTCAAAGAAGGGGATGGAATAATTGAGAAAATAGAGAATTAATTAATGTAATGCCGTTGTCCATTATTAGGAATGAGCTTGAATGTATATACATCAACTATAACACATATTATAAAGATACAATAATAATTTCTGAAATAATGATATTTATATAATACTTTAATAATTCTTTTTATGCACACTGATATCTCTGCTGCCAAAAATTAAACAAATCTTAGATTGATTAAATAAATTTAGATTCTCCCAAATCTAAAGTTGCCTAAATTTTTCAGGTAATTCAAACACAAGTCAGTTTAGAAGTCGTGTGTTGCCATAAAATGCTTATCTCAAATGGATACTGGTGATTGTTTCCCCAACTGCCTTTCCCTGTTGGATAGGAAAAGGGAACCAATTGATTTTCTCTTGGCTTTGCTACTTGATAACGATTGGAAATAGGTGGGAAGCTAATGAAGTTACAGATGCTTTCAGCTTGTCATTCGATGTACACACTGAAGAGACTGAACAGCTCAGAGGAACACATCTTGCATCTGTAATAGCTAGTCTCTTGAAAAGTATATAAACACTTGATTAGTTATGAGGCACCAATTGACCTTTCTTTACACTCATTGAGCATTAAAGAACATTAATTACAAACTTCTGAAAAGCATCTGTTTAGTATATTCCATTTTTCATTATATCTCAGGAACTATGGTAATTGAGTTGAATAACATGTCCAGAGAAATCAATGCATCATTTTAGCATGAGAAAGAAAAATAGATGAACAGCATAGAATTGAGAGGCAATAATCTTGATACAAGTGTTTATAGAGGTTTGGTGTTTGATACAAATACTTCTTTAAGACATAAGTAGAAAAATATATGTTCACATAAAAGATGAGCCAATCTGATATTACCTTTCAGAAAATAAATATATTGATGTGGTTCTATGTATTATATTATTCAGTAAAACAGAATTCTGAAAGAATTACATATTTAAAGGAAATTAAAATGTTAAAAGGACAACTATTAGGATCTTAACTAAGAATAAATTCATTAAACAAGACAAAAGTTTTAAAACAAAGAAAATGAAAATTTGATTAATTTGTAGAATGACAGCATTCATTCATAACTCAAATGAAATATTATAGGATAATTCTTTCAAAATATTTACTTAATTTCTGTCATAACTTACATTGGAAATAAGTTTCTCATTCATTATAATCTTGTGTACCCACATCAAATATACTATGGTAGATTTAACTGAATATAACACCTTAAACATATTGCTGAGTTTAGAAAATATAATACACGACTAGTAAATATAATAACTACAGTAAAAATAAACAATACACAGAAAATCCTAATAATACTTCAATATAGTCTATACTTCAACTTTACATAAGAACATACTTTCATACAACTGTATACAATATAATGACATGTGATTTTTCTCTGCTGAGTAGTACTCCATTGTGTATATGTAACATTTATTTATCCATTCTTCAATTGAACAGCATCTAGGTTGTTTTCAGATTCTGGCTATTACAAACAATGCTGTTATGAACATTGCTGAGCATGTGCCCTTGTGGTATGATTGAGCATTCCTTGGGTATATGCCCAAGAGTGCTACAGCTGGGTCTTGGGAGAGATTGATTCCCAATTTTCTAAGAAAGTCCGATATTGATTTGCAAAGTGGCTGTACAAGCTTGCATTCCCACCAACAGTGGAGGAGAGTTCCCCTTGCTCCACATCCTCTCCAGCATAAGCTGTCTTCAGTGTTTTTGATTTTAGCCATAACATCATGAGCTTTGCAGGAAAATAGATGGATCTAGAAAAAAATTATCCTGAGTGAGGTAACCCAGACTCAGAAAGACAAACATGGTATGTACTCACTCATAGGTGGATACTAGGGGTAAAGCAAAGGATGAATGGACTGCTACTCACAACTCCAGGGAGGCTACCTAGAAAACAGGACCCTAAGAAAGATACAAGGATCACCCAATGACAGAGAAATGGATGAGATCTACATGAACAACCTGGACGACAGTGGGAGTAATGAAGGGCAAGATCTGAGGGAAAGAAAGCTTAGGGGAGCAGGAGATCCCAGCTGGATCAAGAACAGAAAGGGAGAACAAAAAAAGAGATACCATGATAAATGAAGACCCCGTGGGAATAGGAAGAAGCAAAGTGATACAGAGGTCCCCAGAAATCCAGAATTCCCCAGAGATTCCAGATTCAATCAACTTAACAACCAAGATTAACCATCACAATTAAGTTTCTAGAGAAAAAAATGCCATGTAGAATATATTAGACTTGAAATTTATAGGAAATGAAAAAAAAAGCCATAAACATAGCAAGAAGCTCATTCCAGGAATACAGAATTAAGAATAAAATATACTGACATAGTAAGGGAAAAAATAGGAAGCACTTCTTGCAGAGAGAAGAGTGAGTCAGAGAATAATTGTTATGTGTGCCATTAACTATTGGAAAAAGACTCCCTCAGAGGGAGACCAGATGCCATTACAGATGTTGAGAGCAAAGGTACCATTATCTGATCCAATTTCTTACAGATTCATCGAAATGGGCTTCTTTACAGTAGACTGAAGGGGAGAAAGAAAAACCAGGGCAGCAGTCAGATTATTACAGATAACTAGCCAGAAGTGAAGAGAGTAAAACTATAATTTGAAGGATGAGTCTACCGGATTTCCTTACAGAATAAGTGTTAGGTGTGAACTAGTCAAGGATGGCATCAGACTTTTTCAAACCAGAAAAATTGAGTATATACACTTAGTTAACTAAAGTAGGAAACTAAAGTGATAAGTAGGTAACAAGATGACCAGTGTTGTTTTATATTAAATTTGAAATATTAGGTTTACTATCATATATAAATTTCAAGAAATTTAGACGGTACTCGTCTCATCCAAGAGTCACTGGCATGTAGTCCCAGCTGGATCAAGAACAGAAAGGGAGAACAAGGAATAACAGACCATGATAAATGAAGACCACATGAGAACAGGAAGAAGCAAAGTGCTAGAGAGGTCCCCAGAAATCCACAATGATACATCCACTGTAGAATACTGTCAATGGTTGAGAGAAAGCCTGATCTGACCTAGTCTGGTGATCAGATGGCCAAACACCCTAACTGTCATGCTAGAACTCTCATCCAATAACTGACAAACACCCTAACTGTCATGCTAGAACTCTCATCCAATAACCCATGGAAGTGGATGCAGAGATCCTTGGCCAGGCCCCAGGTGGAGCTCCAGGAGTCCAATTGTCGAGAAGGAGGAGGGACTGTAAGAGTGTGAATTGTTGAGACCAAGATTGGAAAAGCACAGGGACAAATAACCAAACTAATGGAAACACTTGAACTACAACCAAAAGCTGTGGAGCCCCCAACTGGATCAGCCCCTCTGGATAAGTGAGACAACTGGATAGCTTGAACTGTTTGGGAGGCACCCAGGCTGTGGGACCGGGACCTGTCCTTAGTGCATGAGCTGGCTGTTTGGAACCTTGGGCTTACACAGGGACACTTTGCTCTGCCTGAAAGGAGGGGACTGGACCTGCCTGTACTGAATCCACCAGGTTGAATTGAATCCCCAGGGGAGTCTTGGCCCTGGAGGAGATGGGAATGGAGGGGAGGGGCTTGGGGGAAGGTGGGGGCGGGTTGGGAGGGGGGAGGACAGGGAAACTCATGGCTGATATGTAAAATTAAAACACAAATATAATAAATTTTAAAAAAGAAAAAAAGAAAAAAGTCACTGGCATAAAAATTAACAAATTTAGGTTGCATTATAGCTGTACTAGTTGGGGCTGACATCCTCATGGTCACTTATTCTCTGCATTAGTCTTTATGTGTGAACCCATGGAATCTGGAACATGTATTGATTGGCAGTAATTCTACTATAACAAAATTAATCTCCACTTCCAATTTATAAGAAACAAAAAGCTTCTGGGCCTGGTAGTGCAGACCCATAATCTCAGTTACTCATTAGGCTGAGGCAGAAAGATCACAATTTTCAGATCTGTCCAGACTTCATAATGAATTTAAAAAGAGACTGGGTAAAATAGCAAGATTCTTTATCAAATTTAGAAAATACTTCAAAAGTAGTTCAGTGGATGTGTTCTTGCCTAGCATGTAAGCCCAGTAATAAAAACATTTCATCATTTTTCTTTATAGCTGTAAGGTAAAGTTGATTTCTTGCAGCCAATACGTATGTGATTGTGCTTCAGAATTACTCTCTACACTCTGCACTTTTTATTTTTCCTCCCTCCCTCCCTCCCTCCCTCCCTCCCTTCCTTCCTTCCTTCCTTCCTTCCTTCCTTCCTTCCTTCACTAATTCTTTCCTTCCTTCCCTCCCTCCCTCCTTCCTTCACTTCTTTCTTTCTTCCTCCCTCCCTCCTTCCTTCCTTCCTTCTTTCCTCTCCCTCTCTCTCTATCGGTCTGTCTTTCTCTTTCTTTCTTTTTTTCTTCTTTTTCTTCCCTGAGATAGTGGTGTATCACTATGCAGTGCTGTGTGGCCTGAAACTTATTATGCTGACCAGGTTGGCCTGCAACTCACAGAGATCTTCCTGCCTCTGCCTCTACCTCTGCATCCTGCATGCTAAGATTAAAGGTATGTGCCACTATATTCACCACAAGCATGCAGTACCCATGGAGGAGAGGAGAGGGAAACCAGAGCTACTGTAAATGCAGTTTGTTCATCATGAACAACCATGTGGAACCTGTTGCCTTGAAAGAATAAAGTCTCTCAACTGCTGAGCCTTGTCTCCAGCTTGGATTCTGTTTTTAATCAAGCAATTTGTGTTTTTATAATAGTTACAATACAGTTAATGTGGGTGAGTTCTAGCTCATTGGTTCTTCACCCCATTTGATACCCCAGCTCTTAGATTCTAGATGTAATAAATCTCTATTTTTTTCCATCACAGCTCTCTCAGCAACATTTTATTTGTCCTTTGATCATAGTATTATAATTAATTTCTGAGGAACAATATGTTTGTTTCCTATTTTCTGTTAGATCATAGTTAATACAATTCATAGCCCTTAGATCTCTGTTGGCTTGCCTATCTTTAAATAATATGAAGAAATAAAATTGTCAATTTTCTATAATACATCAGTATTTCAAAAATAGGTACATACCGAATTTAGATCCCTTAAATGAGATTGTTTACTCCAATAGGCTTAAATTATGTATGGTTGTATCAAGTACATTAAAGATAAAAGTAAAAGCTCATGTGGGTAATTGCTATTGTAGAATCAGTTTATAGAAAATCATACCTGGTCATGACATTGATTTTATTACTGAATTAAACATTCCTTTTTCCCATATGCTTCTAGGAACACAGATTTTGTGATTTAGAAAAAAAAGTGTCTATCCCAGAGTATCATTTGGAAATACATTTCTCATTGCTTCTCAAGCTATATTTATTTAAATCTCATACAATTTTGATAGGAAATAATACTATGTTTAGTTTAAGTTGGTAAACAATGAATAAAAGAGAAAAATTTAAGACTACATAAATAATAGGGTTGATTAAAGAAAAACATCAGAACATTTAGAACATAAAACCACTCATTCTAAAGTGACTACAGAAAACAATAACTACCAAATCATATTTCTCACTCTGAAACAACTTGATGCTATTTCTACTCCATGGCTTTTGTTCGTTCTCTCTTTTATTCACATTTTGTTAACTCACGTGTTTCTTTCATCTAAGGATTTTTATAATGCTAATTAAAACAATTTCTCTGAAAAACCAGCTAGATTTCTCACTACTCAGAAGACGGGCTATATGTAGAAATACCTACATGCATATCCAGATATACATTTTAACTAGTCTTTTTGATCACAGATGGGTGGTTGTTGGGTTGGACCAACATATAACCATTGTTATTGGAAGTTGCAGGGTTGGTCAGCCTGCTAGCTGTCTCCTGACTTCAGTCTGTGCAGTGATGAGCAAGGGGTGGGTCCAGTTCTCCAGCTTTCACATCCTCAGGGTTGATTCTCCCACACCTAAACCTTCAGGACCAGCTCTACTTTATTGCCCAAGAGAAATAAAGGGTCCACTCTCCTGAGTGCTGCAGCTGGTGAAGGGCATGGACAGCTCTCCTGCTCTTATAACCTCAGGGCCAGCTCTTCCACCTTCCTCAGGCATTGATTGGGGGGGGTGCATCTCTCCCTTGCCCATGCTTCCACATGACAACTCTCCTATGCTCACAGTTTCAGAGCTGGCTCACCCACACCTCTCCCAATGGTGTTGGTTCTATTGTGCTGCCCAGGCAAGCTACAGTAACTGCATGTAAAAATGTATGGATAAAGAGTTTTGTAACAAGCTTTTTCTTTTAAGCCACCACCTAGCTCCCAAATCATGACATGGAGACTTATTATTTAGGAATGTTCAGCATAGCTTAGGCTCATTTCTGGCTAGCTTCTTTAACATAAATTAACTTGTTTCTCTTTATCTACCTTTTGCTTCCAAGGTTTTTACCCTTTATTTCTGTATGTCTTACATTTCCTGCTGTCTCTATTTCTGGCTGGCTGACTACTGCCTGGCTTCTGGCCCTCTCTTTCTTCTAGTTCTCATCTCCTTCTTCTCTTTTGAGCCTACATTTCTCCTACTTATTCTGTCTGCCAGCTCCACCTCTCCTTTCTCTACTTAGATATTGGCCATTCAGCTTATTATTAGACCAATCAGGTGCCTGAGGCAGGCAAGGTGAAACAAATGCAACACATATTTACATAATTAAACACACATCCTAACATCATTAAACAATTGCAGCATAAACAAATACAACACACCTTTACAAGTTAAAGTAATATTCTGCATCATAAACAAATATAACACATCTTTGCTAGTTAAATATCCCACATTTTCCCCATTTAGTCTAAATAGAAAGGAAAAAATTTTAACATAGTTAAAGTTTAACACTATGTACAATAAGAACAATTATTAAGTAAGAATTATATTTATAGTATTCAGTCCACTTGCACTTGGCAAATTCAGAGAAAATCCTCCCTTAGCTTGTCCATCTTGATGAGTCCAAAGTTTGGTATCTAATTTACCTTCTATCACAACTAAAGAAAACTCTATCTAGAATTCAGCTTCATCAAAGACCCCAGAAGGATACAATATTACCTGAGAAAACAGTAAGCACAGTTCAAGCCACTTCAAAAAACAACAGAGATGTCTGGATGTCTGAACAGTCACCCAAGGTTTCTATGCAATCTGGGAGAATCAATCTTCAGCCTACAGGATGAGAATATCTGGCAGACTTACTATGAAGAAAGAATTTTGAAAGACTGTCCTGCCTAGTCTTGGCAAAGTTAAGCAGTCACTTTCCTGTGAGTCCTGCAGGATATCTGGCATGGATATGAAGCAGGAATTATGAAGGGCTGTCTTGTCTTACCTTGGTAAAATGTGTCAATCTTTACATTTTTGTCCAGCATGTGCAGTCTGAAAAGCATACTGTCAGCAGTCAAGGCAAGAGCAGTTTCTTTGCCCAATGGATAACTTTGCCACAATGAAACCAAATACAATTTGGAGTTTCTTTGATGCCCATCATCTTTTTTGAAGTAAATTTCTGCTGTCAGGTACAAACATGTCACACTGTCATGAAAAGCCTCAGGTTATTAAACATCTTAAATGTCATATTCTATAGATCTTTGAAGTGTTTGAGGGCCATCCATCTATCTAAATTTACATATTTAATGTTGAAAACATACCTAAAATTACTACAAGTTTGATTATTATAGATGACTAACAACTAACCTGCATTTCTTAATTATATATTACATTTTTAAATGAGCTGCATAAACACAACAGACCAAACAAGAGTAGATTCAGTATAACAAAATAACTTTAAATTTGTATGGATGTACTAAAATCCATGCCAATGAAATATTTGAAGTTAATATTTGTCTTTTTGTTCTATATTCTTATATTGCCCCTAAATGGTGACAAACATACATAAACCACTGAATGACCAAAAACACCCACCTCACCTGTTCGGAATGTGGGCATCATGTTCTCTAGCCTACTTCCTCTTGTCTGAATTATGACATCTTTAGGGAACTTGAGACAATTGAGATAATGTTTAAGTGCTGGGAAAACTAGTTATAACATTTGTTGTACATTCTCAGTACAGTGGAAAAGCACGAGCCTTATCTGCATTCCTGGATAGGATAGTCTGTGAGGCTGTATCACATTACCCAGCACCCTTCAAGCTGTTTTGGATGCAAAATTCTCAGGAAACTACAACAGAGGCACTCTAAGAGGCTGAATCACCTAAGCCACCCATTTTCATTGGTGTCGGGTCTCCTTGCATTGAAAGCTCACAAAATTTGAAACGTAACATACATATTTGCATTAACACAAGTATAGAATGTGCATTGTACACAAGTGACCCAAAGATGATTTTTTGTTTTATATTTGAGCAGGTAAAATACTATATTGTAGTTTTTCTAGATTTATTTATTTATCTCCATAGGATTTTTTAAACTAAATGATTTTATTATTATTATTATTACAATATTTGTGTTTTAATTTTACACATCAGCCATGGGTTCCCCTGTCCTCCACCCTCCCAGCCCACCCTCACCTTCCCCCCATCCCCTCCCCTCCATTCCCATCTCCTCCAAGGCCAAAACTCCCCTGGGGATTCATTTAAACCTGGTGGATTCAGTACAGGCAGGTCCATTCTCCTCCTTCCAGGCTGAGCAAAGTGTCCCTGTGTAAGCCCAAGGTTCAAAACAGCCAGCTCATGCACTAAGGACAGGTCCCGGTCCCACAGCCTGGGTGCCTCCCAAACAGTCCAAAGCCACTCAACAGATAAGCAAGCTACTTTTATATCTACTTGACACAAGCTAACATCATCATAGAGGAAGGAGCCTCAATTGAAAAAAAAAAATGCCTCCCAAACAGTTCAAGCTATCCAGTTGTCTCACTTATCCAGAGGGCCTGATTCAGTTGGGGGCTCCACAGCTTTTGGTTCCATAATTCATGTGTTTCCATTCAATTGGCTATTTGTCCCTGTGCTTTTTCCTATCTTGGTCTCAACAATTCACACTCTTACAGTCCCTCCTCTTTCTCAACAACTGGACACCTGGAGCTCCACCTGGGGCCTGGCTGAGGATCTCTGCATCCACTTCCATCAGTTATTGGATGAGAGTTTCAGCACAACTGTTAGGGTGTTTGGCCATCTGATCACCAGACTAGGTCAGATCAGGCTGTCTCTTGACCATTGCCAGCAGTCTACAGTGAATGTATCATTGTGGATTTCAGGGGACCTCTCCAGCACTCTGCCTATTCCTGTTCTCATGTTGTGTAGCAATCTAGTCACCTTTGTTTTACATCTAGTATCCTCCTATGACTGAGTACATACCATGGTTGTCCTTCTGAGTCTAGGTTACCTCACTCAGGATGATTTTTTCTAGATCCATTCATTTGCCTGCAAACCTCATGATGTCATTGTATTTTTCTGCTGAGTAGTACTCCATTGTGTATATGTACCATATTTTCTTTATCCATTCTTCAGTTGAAGGGCATCTAGGTTATTTCCAGGTTCTGGCTATTATAAACAATGCTGATATGAATATAGCTGAGGAAATGCCCTTGTGGTATGATTGAGCATTCCTTGCATATATGCCCAAGAGTGCTACAGCTGGGTCTTGGAGAGGATGGATTCCCAATTTCCTAAGGAAGTGCCATATTGATTTCCAAAGTGGCTGTACAAACTGGCATTCCCACCAGCAATGGAGGAGAGTTCCCCTTGCTCCACATCCTCTCCAGTATAAGCTGTCTTCTGTGTTTTTGATCTTAGCCACTCAAACAGGTGTAAGGTGGTATCTCAGAGTCATTTGTATTTGCATTTTGTGGATAATTAGGGATGTTGAGCAATTCCTTAAATGCCTTTCAGCAATTTGTACTTCCTCTGTTGAGAATTCTCTGTTTAGTTTTATAGTCCATTTCTTAATTGGACTGTTGGGCATTTTGAGGTCTAATTTCTTGAGTTTATTATATATTCTGGATATCAGCCCTCTATCAGATGTGGGGTTGGTGAAGATCTTTTCTCGTTCTATAGGCTGTCGCTCTGTCTTGTTGACCATGTCCTTTGCTTTACAAAAGCTTCTCAGTTTCAACATGTCCCATTGATTGATTGTTTCTCTAAGTGTCTGTGCTACTGGTATTATATTTAGAAAGTGAACTCTGATGCCAATGATTTCAAAAGTACTTCCTAATTTCTCTTCTATCAGGTTCAGAGTAACTGGATTTATGTTGAGGTCTTTGATTCACTAGGACTTAAGTTTTGTGCAAGGTGACAGATATGCATCTATTTTCAGCCTTCTACACATCGACATCCAGTTATGCCAGCACCATTTGTTGAAGATGCTTTCTTTTTTCGATTGTACATTTTTGGCTTCTTTGTCAAAAATTATATGTTCATAGGTGTGCGGGTTAATATCAGGCTCTTCAATTTGATTCCATTGGTCCACATGTCGGTTTTTATGCCAGTACCCAGCTGTTTTTGTTACAGTAGCTCTATAGTTGAGCTTGAGGTCAGAGATTGTGATGCCTCCAGAGGTTCTTTTATTGTACAGGATTCTTTTGGATATCCTGGGTTTTTTGTTTTGCCATATGAAGTTGAGTATTATTCTTCCCAGATCTGTGAAGAACTGTGTTGATAATTTGATGGGGATTGCATTGAATCTGTAGATTGCTATTGGTAAGATAGCCATTTTTACTATGTTAATCCTGCCTATCCTTGAGCATGGGAGGTCTTTCCATTTTCTGACATCTTCTTCAATTTCTTTTTTCAGGGACTTAAAGTTCTTGTCATATAGGTCCTTCACATGCTTAGTTACAGTAACCCCAAGGTATTTTATATCAATTATGGCTATTGTAAAGGCTGATGTATCTCATATTTTCTTCTCCACCTGTTTGTCTATTGTATCTAGGAGGGCTACTGATTGTTTTGAGTTGATCTTGTATCCTGCTATGTTGCTGAAGGTTTTTATTAGCTGTATCAGTTCCTTGGTTGAATGTTTAGGGTCAGTCATGTATACTATCATGTCACCTGCAAATAGGGAAATTTTGACTTCTTCCTTTCCAATTTGTATCCCCTTAATCTCCTTATGTTGCCTTATAACTCTGGCTAGAACTTCAAGTACTATATTGAATAAGTATGGGGAGAGGGGACTGCCTTGCCTTGGTCCTGATTTTAGTGGTATTGCTTTGAGTTTCTCTCCATTTAATTTCATGTTGGCTGTTGGCTTGCTGTAGATTTCCTTTATTATGTTTAGGTATGTTGCCTGTATTCCTGATCGCTCCAACACCTTTATCATGAAGGGTTGTTGAATTTTGTCAAATGCCTTTTCCTCATCTATTGAGGTGATCATGTGTTTTTTTTTCTTTGAGTTTGTTTATGTGGTTGATTACAATGACTGACATTTGTATGTTGAACCACACTTGCATCCCTGGGATGAAGCCTACTTGATCATGGTGGATAATTGTTTTGATGTGTTCTTGGAGTCTGTTTGCCAGTATTTTATTGAGTATTTTTGCATCAATGTTCATGAGGGAGATTGGTCTGTATTTGTCTTTCTTTGTTTGGTTTAGGAATCAGGGTAATTGTAGCCTCATAGAAGGAGTTTGGTAATATTCCTTCTGCTTTTATTGTATGGAATTTAAAGAGTATTGGTATTAAGTCTTCTTTGAAGATCTGGTAGAATTCTGCACTGAAACCATCTGGTCCTGGGCATTTGTTGGTTGGGAGACTATTAATAACTGATTCTATTTCCTTAGAAGTTATTGGACTATTTAAATGGTTTATCTGGTCTTGATTTAACTTAGGTATGTGGTACTTATCCAGAAAAGTATCCATTTCTTTTAGATTTTCCAGTTTTGTGGAGTAGAGATTTTTTAAGTATGACCTGATGATTCTCTGGATTTCCTCATTGTCTGTTCTTATGTCCCCATTTTCATTTCTGATTTTGTTAATTTGGATTCTCTCTCTCTGTCTTCGGTTAGTTTGGATAAGGGCTTGTCTATCTTGTTGATCTTCTCAAAGAACCAACTCTTTGTTTCATTAATTCTTTGAATTGTTCTCTTTATTTCTATTTTATTGATTTCAGCTTTCAATTTGATAATTTCCTGGCATCTGTTCCTACTGAGAGACTTTGCTTCTTCCTGTTCAAGTGCTTTCAGGTGTGCTGTCAAGTCACTAGCATGAGATTTCTCCAGCTTTTTATGTGAGCATTTAGTGCTATGAATTTCCCTCTTAGCACTGCTTTCATATTGTCCCATAAATTTGCGTATGTGGTGTATTCATTTTCATTGATCTCTAGGAAGTCTTTGATTTCTTTCTGTATTTCTTCCTTAACCAATTGGTGATTCAGTTGAGCATTATTCAGTTTCCATGGGATTGTAGGATATCTGTAGTTTTTGTTGTTGTTGAAATCTAACTTTAATCCATGGTGATCTGATAGAACACAGGAGGTTATTCCAATTGTTTTGTATCTGTTGAGATTTGGTTTGTGGCCAAGTATGTGGTCGATTTTAGAGAAGGTTCCATGGGGTGCTGAGAAGAAGGTATATTCTTTTTTGTTCTGGTGCAGTGTTCTGTAGATATCGATTAAGTCCATTTGAGCCATAACATCAGTTAAGACCATTATGTCTCTGTTAAGTTTCAATTTGGCCAATCTGTCCAGAGGTGAAAGTGGGGTGTTGAGGTCTCCCACTATTAATGTGTGGGGTTGTTATGTGTGATTTAAGCTTTAGTAAAGTTTCTTTTACATATGTGGGTTCCCTTGTGTTTGGGGCATAAATGTTCAGAATTGAGACTTCATCTTGGTGGATCTTTCCTGTGATGAGTATCTAATGTCCTTTATCATCTCTTTTGATTGATTTTAGTTTGAAGTGTATTTTGCTGGATATCAGGATGGCTACACCAGCTTGCTTCTTAAGACCATTTGATTTCAAAGTCTTTTCCCAGCCTTTTATTCTTAGGAGGTGTCTGTCTTTGAATTTGAGGTGTGTTTCTTGTATGCAGCAGAAAGATGTGTCCTGTTTTTGTATCCAGTCTGTTAGTCTGTGTCTTTTTATAGGTGAATTAAGTCCATTGATATTAAGGGATATTAATGACCAGTGATTGTTAGTTCCTGTTGCTATTTTTACTTTTTGGTGGTTGTGTGTGTGTACTTCTCTTCTTTGGGGTTTACTGCTATGGTGTTATCTATTGCCTGTGTTTTCATGGGTTTATCTGCCTTCCTTAGGTTGGAATTTTCCTTCTAGTGCTTTCTGTAGGGCTGGGTTTGTGGATAAGTATTGTTTAAATCTGGTTTTTTCTTGGAAGGTCTTGTTCACTCCATCTATGATGATTGAGAGTTTTGCTGGGTATATTAGTCTAGGCTGGCATCCATGGTCTCTTAGTGTCTGCATTATATCTGTCCAGGTCCTTCTGGCTTTCAAAGTCTCCATTGAGAAATTGGGTGTTATTCTGATGGGTTTGCCTTTATAAGTCACTTGGCCTTTTTCCTTTGCTGCTCTTAATATTCTTTCTTTATTCTGTACGTTTAGTTGTTTAATTATTATGTGCCGAGGGAACTTTTTTGGGGGGTCTAGTCTGTTTGGTATTCTATAAGCTTCTTGTATCTTCATAGGCCTTTCCTTCTTTAAGTTGGGAAAGTTTTCTTCTATGATCTTGTTAAATATATTTTCTGTGCCTTTGAGTTGGTATTCTTCTCCTTCCTCTATCCCTATTATTTGTAGGTTTGGTCTTTTCATGGTGTCCCAAATTTCTTGGACATTTTGGGTCATGACTTTGATGGTTTTAGTGTTTTCTTTGACTAATGAATCTATTTCTTCTACTGTATTTTCAACACCAGAGACCCTCTCTTCCATCTCTTGCATTCTGTTGGTTATACTTGCATCTGAAATTCCTGTTTGTTTACTCAGATTTTCTATTTCCAGTATTCCTTCTGCTAGTGTCTTCTTCATTTTTTTCTATTTCCCTCTTCAGGTCTTGGACTGTCTCCCTTGCTTTTTCATGATTTTCTTTCAGTGACTTATTGTTTTCTTCTGCTTTAATTGTCGTTTCCTCTAGTTTTTTTATAACGTTCTTCCCATTTTTTGTCTGTCTGTTCCTCCAATGTATTTTTGATTTCTTCTATATAAGGCTCTAGCCTCTTCATGATGTTACTTATATCTTCTTCCATTTCATGATGTTCAGGTCTAGCTGTTGGAGAAGGGCTAGATTCTGGTGATGCTGTATTACTCTTTATTTTGTTGTATGTACTTCTCCTTGACTTCTGCCCATCTCCTCTTGGGTTCGTTCTTGGTCTTATCAGTGTACTTGGTCCAGAGGGAGCTGATACATTTAGGGAGCCTCTCTCTGGTCCAAATGGAACCTCTCGGCCAGATGGGAGCTCTGGTCCAGATGAGAGTGCTGGCTGGATAGGAGCTGGGGGGCTGGACTCTGAGTCACAGGAAGTCCCTGGGGTATCCTTATCTTGTCCAGATGGGAGCTCCTCTTGTCCAGATGGGAGTTCCGGAACAGGTCGGAAGCTCTGGTCCAGATGGGAGTTCCGGGGTGGATGGCAGCTGGGGGCTCTCTGGTTCAGATGGGAGTTTCAGGGCAGGATGGAATGCTAGACACTGGCCTCTAAGTCTCTGGAATTGGCTGGGGTCTCCAGCAGATGGGTGTAGGGGCAAGTTGTTGAGGTTTTAGTGTCCACCAGAGGGTCTCTCTGGTCCAGATGGGAGTTCCAGGGTGGATGAGAGCTGGGGGCTGGTCTCTGAGTCTCAGGAAGTGCCTGGGGTCCCGGGCAAATGGTTGTAGGTACTGGGTGTGGAGTCTGCAGGTTCTGCCTGAGGTCCATGAAAAGGGGAGCCTTCCCACAGGGCCTGCCAATTGGCCAGAAACTGGGGCCAAGTTGGGCAGGTCCTCCCAGGATGGTGCCCAGTGGTGGGGCCCAGGGGCAGTTGCCTCTCTGACTATAACCCCAGGCACTCACCTCTGGTCCAGTTGGGAGTTCTGGGGCAGATGGTAGCTGGGGGCTTGTCTCTGAGTCCTTCCATAGGATTTTAAAGGGGTCTCCCCTCATCAAATATATCAATCTTGAATGAATCCAAATCATTTGGCTTCCTGTATAACATCTTTCCCAATGCAATACATTTTCTAACTTCTGTTTCAAAGTTGACATATTTCTAAAGTATTTAGGACTGTATCTCTTTCTGTCTGTCTCTCTGTCTGTCTGTCTGTCTGTCTCTCTCTCTCTCTCTCTCTCTCTCTCTCTCTCTTTCTCTCTTGCTCACCCACACTTTTTCTCTCTCCCTTGCTCACCCACACTCTCTCTTTCTCTCTCACCAAAACACACACTCTCTCTCTCCCATACTCTCTCTCTCACCCACACTCTCTCTCTCTTGCTCACTCACAGACTCCCTGTATATTTCCCATCTCTATGTGGTTTAATTTTTTTTATTATTTATCAACTATTTGCTTTTTCTATGACTGTCTATACTCATTTTACTTTCTTTCTTAAGCCTATGCACAGTTTTAAACACAGATTACCTGATTGGAGGTTTTTCCATCTGAATCTGTCTTTAATGTGGATCTCTAGTCTTTTCTGTCTGCAGGAGTAAAACCTTAAAATGTTAAGATCCTGCTGGGTTCTTTGCCTGGATTTGGCCAGTGCCTGTGCTATAGCAAGTGTTTTTACTTAGCTTGTTATTTCTACTCATTGTACTAGCTTTTTTTCCTTCATCAATCTCAGGCCCTATGTGGAAATTTGGGCCCCACCTTGGAATGCCAAATGTAAAGGACTTTCTTTTGAGCCACCAACCAGCTCCCACATCATGACACAGAGACTTATTAGTAGTTATGATTGCTCAGCATTAGCTTATGCTAGTTTCTGCCTAGCTTTTTTCTTTAACTTAAATTAACCTATTTCTCTTTATCTACATTTTGCTTTGGCACTTTTTACTTTCCTTCTGTATGTCCTACTCTGTGCCTGCTGGCATCTCTCTCTCTCTCTTTCTCTTTTGTTCTCTCATCATTTCTTCTCTTGTTCTTCTCAGACCTATATTTCTTCTCTTACTTATTCTTTCTGCCTGCCAACCCTGCCTATCCTTTCTTTGCCTAGCTATTGGCTGTTTAGCTCTTTTTCATACCAATCAAGTGCCTTAGGCAGGCAAGATGAATCAAATGCAACACATATTTACATAATGGAACACACATCTTTACATTGTTAAACAAATGCAGCAGAAACAAATATAACACATCTTACACAGCTAAAGTAATATTTTGCAGTATAAGCAAACATAACCCACTTTTGTCTAGTTAAAGTAATATTCCACAACAGGGATTTACTGCATGACACACTGTGTCACATGGTAGCTTCCATGATAAGATTTTCCCTTCTTCCCTTTTTTACCTATTTTTCTTCAATGTTATTTTGTTTTATTTTGGGGGATGATGGGTGGGATCAGGAAGCATGATGTGTAAAACAAAAGACACAAAGAATAATTAAAAAGAATGCTAAAAATTAAAAATGACATATATAGCTAAAAAAAATCTTGGAGAAAAATGAGCCTTCAATTATTTGTGTGTGTTGGGGGGAGGAATTAAGTGATCTTTTTTTGTTGTTGTTATGCTACTAAAACTAAGCAAAGTGGAAACTATTGTAAAATCATAATGAAGCTGCCCTGATATGTGAAGTAAAGTATACTTAGTATTCATGGCAACATATCAGTCCAAATAACTGCTACTCATACACTCCCAACACTGGCTCCTTCTCTGTCCTCTCTATCCATACTCTCACATACATTTTCTTACTCTAATTTTTATTTATTGACTCACTATTGTAAACCATGCTTCTATTTACTTTTCAAGCGTAACATGCATGCTTTCCATTTTCATTCACAAGTGTATTAATCATTTAAATTTTTTTCTCCTTCAATGTAGAAGATACAAGAAAATATTCAGTATTTCCGCTATGGGACTTCTGATCCTAGGACAATTAGGACAGGATCAGAATAATCAACCATTTTTAGAAAGCCCCATATCACTAATTTGGAGGTAGCGTTATTGAGTTTCTGTGTAGCTTCACTGTGTTTTTCATCCAGAAATATCAAAATGATATTTTCTCTGATGGTGTTTTTTTTTCTTTCCCCCTGTGAACCTACTTAATTAATAGAATTATTTCCTTTTTATTTTCTCTCTTTCATGTCACATTCTGTGAGCAAGTGAAATCCATATAAACAACAGGTTAGCATTGTGAATGATGTAAAATGGTTCTTTCAGCTGTAAGATGTTAATTATGATTTAATTTGAAAGATATTGATAAAATGGTAAAATTTATATTTGCTATTCTTCTCAAAAATAAGGACTTTTATGATTCGTTTCTGCTTAAATCTATTATTTTCCTTGATAGGTGTATTAAAATATTCAAATGCTGCTTCTAACTTCTACCAAAATACTCATATTATTTTGAAAATTAGTATTAATATTTAATCCACAGATGAGTTACCATGATTATGTCTAAATTTGACTATTTAAAATTCATATCTTCCACTCATAGGCACACATGAGCAGCGCCATCTGTACTCTCCAAGATACACTTATCAAATGTTGAATCAAAGCCTTCTCTTCTCCTAAATTACTTCAATTTAACATTATCAGACATCTGAAATACTAGATTTCAACTAAAACTAAAATGTCATAGTTTTCTCTGTAAATGGTCATTTGTATGCTGTATTATTGAAAACAGTATCTATAGTTCTGAAACCAGTATTATCTTCAAGTTTGTCCACACATGTCAATATACTTCTGCTCACAAATTAATTTGCAGTTTGGTAACACTTGATATAGACATGACAATGCTTTCTTTGCACACACCACTTTATTTAATTATTCATATAGCAATGTGAATAAATAATGTCATTTTCTGTCTATCTCCGTTTTTCTCTCTCATGATCCCTCCTTCCCTTTCCCCTCTCTCTGACACACACACACACACACACACACACACACACACACACATACACACACAGCATACAAACACATACATGATAATAATGGATAATAATAATAATAAAAATAAATAGGCCAGGGAAACTAATAATAACAATAAATAGGCCAGTAGTGGTAACACACATTTTTTAATCCCAGCACTCAGAAAGCAGATGAAGGAGGATCTCCATGAGTTTGAGGTTAGCCTGGTCTATACAAAGAGGTCCATATCAGCCAATACAACACAGTTAAAACTTATCTCAAAAAAAATAATAGTAAATGGAATAAAATATGTTTAAAATTTATAAAGTAAACAACTGTTCTGGATTGTCAAAGACTAATACATTTTCTATGACATAAATTTCAACCCTAAATATTGATTCCAAATAATCTAGGATCAACTGTTGCCCTAAAGTAATTTAATAATTGAAAAGAAATCAGTCTTTAGCAAGTATTGTGTTTTAGTTATCAATAATCAACATAGATTTGTTAATTCTTTTTCTTTTACTTTGACAATCAAATACTTTGACTATCTAACACTTTGACCATGAAAACTAATGGAAGAAAGACTGTATTTTGACTTACCTGTTCTAGAGGGCTAATAATCCATCTTAGTTAGAAAACTTGACAAGCAGCGGTAGGCATGGAGGCAGGAGCAGGAAGCTGAAAGATCACATCACAGTTTCAAGCAGGAAGCAGACAGAGTGAATTGGAAGTAGATTGAGCTATATAAACTCAAAGCCTGCTCCCAGTGACATTTCTTCTGGCAAGACTGAATCATGTAAATCTCATCAACTAGCACTGCCAAATGAGAGCCAAGTGTTTACATACCTGAGTCTATGGGGAATATTTCTCACTCATACCACCACAATGAGAAACAAATTTCACAGCATTAAAAATTAGTAATTATCCTTTTTGCATATAATTGTTGCATCAATGATTTGTGCTCAACTATCTGTACATTTCTGCTGTTTTTTGGAAACACTTGCTTATGGAATTGATGCCAGCTACTCTTAGTCACAAATCTGGTAGAAAATGTTGCCTGTGGGCTGGTGTTAGCTACTGTCTGAGTTGGTGGGGATGGCATAGACTATACCTATTGTAAACTAGTCTGGAACATTTATTTTTCTATAGTCACAGATTTCCTAAAAGTAATATCATTGCACTTTCATATTTTCTAAGCCAATCCATTCTCCCACTTTCCATAGATTTCATTATTATGTAGTTTCTCAAGTGGTGATTTTGTTATTAATTGGAACACAACTTAGAATTATCTGTAAAGGAAGCCTAAATTGAGGAAATGTATAGATCAGATTTATCTATGGGTATGTCTGGGGAAGATTGTCTTGATAATTCATGCAAAGGGTTCCAGTCCACTATTCCACAGTTAGTCCATGCAAAGATGACTTGGGGATAAAGAGCACTTACTGCTCTTTCAGAGGACCTAGGTTTGATTCAAGGCACCCACATGGGAGTTAACAATTCTTTGTAACTCCAGATATATACCTTGTCCAAATAATAGATACAGCAGGAATATGTTATATAAATTTATAAAAATCATCAGTGAAAATTTAATAAATACTGCATATATTTGGAGCTTGAGAAATGGCTCAGTGTTTAAGAGCACTCTGTGCTCTTCCAGAGAGCCTGGGTTTGATTACCAGCATACACACATGGTCCTAACAACTGCCAGCAGCTTCAATCCTAGGGGATCTGACACCCTTTTTGGTTCTCTTCAGGCACCAGGCAATACCTGTTTCATAGGCATACATGCAGGCTAAACATTCATACACATAAAAATAAATTTTAAAAACTGCATATATTTAATCAACACTCTCTTTCTTAGAGAAATTTTGTATTCTGGCCTTGTGAAATTCAAATGACAGTTTCAATTTGCCATTGCAATTTTGAGAAGCTTATTCTGTGGCTCACCGATTTCTAGGAGGAATTAGTATTTGACGTATCTTCCAGCTTCCTAAATTCTAGGGAATTAATACAAATGTGACCAAAACTCAGGTTAGAAAGGTAGTATTAACGCTTGCTTGGATCATTCATGGATTATTTTCTCTTGTATCCATCAATGCCATTTTGGTTTATTTCCCCTTTTGCTCTAATTCTTGTTCTTTCTGATCATACCTTTCAGACTAGACTGTGCTTTACATAAATATCAGCACTGTTCTCTTAAAACAATGAGTTTCTTGTTTCATAAAATAGTGTAGGTATAGTGGCATGATATAGCATATTTAAAGTTCACAAAGAACTGTGTTGAATTTTCAGCTTTGTTGTTGTTTTTCTCTGTGCATTTGAAAACTTCTCTAATTTTCTGATTGTAATTTTTTAAATAGAACTTCTTTGCATTTACCTTATAGGGAACTATTACAAGTCTTATAATAATACATGTTTACACACTCATATATGCATAGGTAAGTCACAATACACTGAGTGCAATAGACACATGAATGACAGACATAAATTTCCTCTTTAATCACTTTGTTACCATACCTTTCCTAATGGTGTAAACAGCACATATGCTGGAAAATTTTAGTTCATCATCCTAAGTACATTTTGCTTTAGATAGCCTTCATTATATTTTAAAATATATATCTTCTCTATTTTTAGTATCTATCTGTATTAATTTATATCCATGTATGTAATGACTGCCTTTCCTTAAAAAATAACATTGAAAATATAAAGATATCCATTAACTGTTGCAAAGTACAGAGAAATACCTAGAATGACATGCTACTTTTAAATGATGACATAGATTCTAAATAATAAAAACCGATTTTTGCTTTTGCTAGGGGAATTAATCTTATCATTTTAGGGACTCTGTATAGCAAAGAGATAATTCTGCCGCTCTAAGTCCTACTGGGGAACTATAAAATAATTCTAATGGATTTTTATGATACAAATATACAAAATTCTAGTTTCATAAGTGCCTCAACTTTGAATTCTCCAATTTAATGTGATAAAATTATATTTAGGTGTATTTCATAAACCAAGGCATTATATGTTTTGTATTTACCTTTACAACTATATATGTCAAACAAAGGAAACTTTAGGGATTAAGGTTCTCTAAAATTTATACATGTTTTGGAAGAAAACTGACAAATTTGTATGTGACCTGAAAATTTCTATCTGAAAATCATCTTCTGGTCCTCACAGAAAACATTGTTAGGTAACCAAGACCAAAAATGGTCCTGCCATATTCCAGGATCTCCTTCCAGAATATAGACTCAGATAAAAGTGGTTTTGTTTCAAATTATTCTTGGTAAAAGTAGTGGGAAAATGAGAAAGGATACCTAGTATGGGAAAGGCTTAAGCAAGAATACAGTACCAAGCAAAGTTGAATGAAGGATAATATAAGCTAAATGTTATGAAAAAGGTTCAGAGATAATGATAATTCTTGAGAGTTGGTTTCTCCATCATGGCTCATGATGGCTATAGTATTTATAGTCCCAATACTCATTAGTTATTGGCTAAATATTTCCTATTGGGGAAGGTTGAAAGAGGACATTAAATTCCTAGAAACACAAGTAAAGCAGGTTCTGGAATGTTGCGGATATTATAGGAGTCATTAAAGTCTAACCCTGTGCTCTAATAGCCCCAACAGTACTGTGCAATCAGTCTTCAATATGCCAATCAAAGGGATAAATAAAGAGTGAAAGGAGAAAAAATTTATCCAATGTGATCACATTGCAAAGACAAGATCCGGTGACCTCCCATATCCATTGCTGGTATCATGACATGAGATTCAGGTTTAAGTAGAGGCTCCAAAATACACATACCTAAATAGTTCCAGGCAAAGAATGGCCCTGTCCATCATGGTTTAGGTGCCAGTTACTCCTTCAAAGTGGTCTGACAAGATTAGATCATTGTTAGTCCATTATATTTTTTTTATTAATTTGTTTGTATGAGTATCAATATAATGTGTGCCGTATATGTGTGGGTACCCTAAAAAGACACTGAACACTGTATTATAAGTGGTTTGTTAACAACCTGTGGGTGGTAGGACCTGAACTTAAGTCATTTAGATGGGTAGAAAGTGTTCTTAAATGATGAGCCATCTCTCTAGCCATAGTCATCTATATTTATATGAATGTTTTCATCATTATTTAATTATGATTATTATGTCATACCTGAAAAATAGAAAATCTACTCAATGCTTCAAGGAATGTGGATTCTCTCTGAAAAGGTATACTCTTTCCTCCCTTGTTTTCTGATTTTGGTGTCCTCATTTAAGTGTTTGTAATTAATACAGCCATTCATTATCCCTTACTGAAGGATTGAAGACAAGTGGATGATAGAAGAAAAGTGGATTGAAAAAGTAATTCATGAATCCTCAGTGTTAGAGATTATGGACAAATAAACAATGATTTATGTTTTGACTTAAGTTAAAAGTATTCAAGGTAGAATATGTATGGTCTTTGCCAGACTTTCCTACAGTTGGAAAGCATGGGTCATAATCTTCAAGTCTTTAATTCTATAGACTGTCCAAAAGTTGATCAAACAAGAGCGCATATGTAATCTATGGGCTGGTTCTTTTCTTCCTTGATCTCACATTCCTCTTAATGTTGGGTAAAACAAAGGAAACCTCCACTTATCACTAAACTTTGCCCAAGGTGGTAAAAACTAACAGGGCATCAAACATAGGGATAAATTGTGATAATCATAGTGGTTTGGGTAAAATGAATGACTCTAATTACTATCAAACAAATCATTTCATAAAGCAAGTGATGTCTACATCACTGCTTTTCAAGAAATTTAAGCGAAATCTAATTAAGTTGTCATTTG
The DNA here is from genome assembly GCF_903995425.1 of Onychomys torridus. Lineage (NCBI taxonomy): Eukaryota > Metazoa > Chordata > Mammalia > Rodentia > Cricetidae > Onychomys > Onychomys torridus. The sequence continues at coordinate 80,960,831 of NC_050466.1, read as the reverse complement.
ATGTTGAATCACTATGCTATTCTTGCATTTAATTTTGGAGAATTTCAAAAAATTGAATGGATAAAGCAGAACTTCTGCTTTTTGGCGTCTTTTGAAATAAACAAAATATATGCTCAATTGTGGGTCATTTTAACAATATAGATTCAGGATTACAAACTAAAAAGTAGGAAGAGTAGCCCTATCTGTTTTGTAAGCAAATGACGGTAAGCTGATCTTTTTTTTTTTCATTTTTAATAACTGTCTTGAAATACTATGTCTTGTACATATTATTTTTATTGTGTACTTAACATTATAGTGACACATCTATTCACAAAATAAACATCCAGAACCTTTATTAGAAATTAATAGTACTTTAAAATACACACATTTTTCCATTGGAATATGATAAGGTAATCAATGTATGAGTTATAAAAAGAAAGCAGATCACATCAAGATGAATTTTCTGAGAGAAATGATGGTAGGATGGCAATTAAAATAAAGAAGGAAATATTCTGGGGCTGGAAAGGTGACTCAGCAGTTAAGGCCATACAATGATCCTGCAGAGGACTCTAAGTATTCATATTAGGTGTCTCACAACTGCTTGTAATTCTAACTCCAGGGACTTGACTACTGTGACCTCCACAAGCATCTGCTCTAAGGTACACACACACACACACACACACACACACACACACACACACACCTAAAAATAAAAAATAAATCAATAAAAATATTTTAAAAATGAAAGTTCTAACATTTCTGTTACAAAAGTGTATTTATGCCTAACTAAATCATAATGAATATTATAATAATAATATCATCATTTCATTAAATACTCCTAGAAAGTGATATAGTGATATTTAAAACATCATAATTAATAATGTAGTATAAATTATTTCTTGTTAAGTTATTTTAAGGTTTCTGATTGGACATGACAGTCTTAAAAAACTCATGAGTAGAAACACATAATTTACAAGTTTTCTGAGATATAAAGATAAGGCATTTGACATTTGACAGCAATGAATACATGTACTGTTTTTCAAGAACTTTCATACATGTTGATTAAAGATACTGCCTCTGATTTAAGACACTTTACTCTTTTATGATTAAGTGAAATCTTAAGCATTTAGTGAAGAAAATATACAATACTGTGTTGTAGCGTCAAGTTATAAATGATGTCAGTGGCAAATTCTGATAAAATTGTGTGGTAGACTTCAGTGCCAAAAATGTGTTAATATTAATTAAGTTGGTGTCAAATTAGGTCTTATTTTTGTTTCAATAATTTTAAAATTTGGATAGACTTAGACTGTTTCTTCTTCAGTAAGTATAATTCTTTCAAATTATAGTTATTTGGTTTTAGCATTACTATCTCACTGGCAATCTTATACTTTGTTAACATAATATCTTCTTTTTACATGTTTTTAAAACTATGAAATAGCCATTTTGGGCTTATTTTAACATCCAAATGAGAGAGTCTTGTGAACACATAGCATATTTAATCCTCCATTCCACTACAAGGAGTGAAAATAAAGATAAATATAAGTTTACAAAAAGCAAAATCCAGAGGTTGCTCAAAGTATTGTTAAAGAATTTTTAGCCAGAAGCTCCATCTGGGGCCTGGCCAAGGATCTCTGCATCCACTTCCGTCAGTTATTGGATGAGAGTTCTAGCACGACAGTTATGGTGTTTGGTCATCCAATCACCAGACTAGGTCAGTTTGGGCTTTCTCTGGACCATTGCCAGTAGTCTAGAGTGGAGGTATCATTGTGGATTTCTAGGGGCTTCTCTAGCATTTTGCTTCTTCCTGTTCTCATGTGGTCTTCATTTATCATGGTCTGTTATTCCTTGTTCTCCCTTTCTGTTCTTGATCCAGCTGGGATCTCTTGCTCCCCTAAGCTCTCTTTCCCTCAAAACTTGCCCTTCATTACCTCTTCTCATGTCCAGGTTGTTCATGTAGATCTCGTCCATTTCTCTGTCATTGGGTGATCCCTGTGTCTTTCCTAGGGTCCTGTTTTCTAGGTAGCCTCCCTGGAGTTGTGAATAGCAGTCCAGTCATCTTTGTTTTATATCTAGTATACTCCTATGAGTGAATACATACAATGTTTGTCTTTTTGAGCCTTGGTTACCTCATTCAAGATGATTTTTTCTAGATCCATCCATTTGCCTGCAAACCTCATGATGTCATTGTATTTTTCTGCTGAGTAGTACTCCATTATGTATATGTACCACATTTTCTTTATCCATTCTTCAGTTGAAGGGCATCTAGGTTATTTCCAGGTTCTGGCTATCACAAACAATGCAGATATGAACATAGCTGAGCAAATGCCCTTATGGTATGATTGACCATTCCTTAGGTATATGCCCAAGAGTGCTTGCTATAGCTGGATCTTGGGGGAGATGGATTCCCAATTTTCTAAGGAAGTGCCATATTGATTTCCAAAGTGGCTGTACAAGCTGGCATTCCCACCAGCAGTGGAGGAGAGTTCCCCTTGCTCCACATCCTCTCCAGTATAAGCTGTCTTCTGTGTTTTTGATCTTAGCCACTCTGACAGGTATAAGGTGGTATCTCAGAATCACTTTGATTTGCATTTTGTGGATAATTAGGGATGTTGAGCAATTACTTAAATGTCTTTCAATCATTTGAGATTCCTCTGTGGAGAATTCTCTGTTTATTTCTATAGCCCAATTCTTAACTGGACTATTGGGCATTTTGATGTCTAATTTCTTGAGTTCTTTATATATTCTGGATATCAGCCCTCTGTCAGATGTGAGGTTATGAAGACCTTTTCCCATTCTGTAGGCTGTCACATTGTCTTGCTAACCATGTCCTTTGCTCTACAAAAGCTTCTCAGTTTCAAGAGGTCCCATTGACTGATTGTTTCTCTCAGTGTCTATGCTACTGGTGTTATATTTAGGAAGTGATCTCCTATGCCAATGCATTTGAGAGTACTTCCTACTTACTCTTATATCAGGTTCAGAGTAACTGGATTTATGTTGAGGTCTTTGATCCACTTGGACTTAAGTTTTGTGCAAGGTGACAGATATGGATCTATTTGCAGCCTTCTACACATTGACATCCAGTTATGCCAGCACCATTTGTTGAACATGCTTTCTTTTTTCGATTGTACATTTTTGGCTTCTTTGTCAAAAATTATATGTTCATAGGTGTGCGGGTTAATGTCAGGGTCTTCAATTCGGTTCCATTTATCCACATGTCAGTTTTTATGCCTGTATCAAGCTGGCAAGAAAGAGAAGGGATTGTATGAGCGAGAATTGTTGAGACCAAGATTGGAAAAAGCACAGGGACAAATAGCCAAACTAATGGAAACACATGAATTATGAACCAAAATCTGTGGAGCCCCCAACTGGATCAGGCCTTCTGGATAAGTAAGACAATTGAATAGCTTGAACTGTTTGGGAGGCACCCAGGCTGTGGGACCAGGACCTGTCCTTGGTGTATGAGCTGGCTGTTTGGAACCTTGGGCTTACACAGGGACACTTTGCTCTGCCTGGAAGGAGGTGACAGGACCTGCCTGTACTGAATCCACCAGGTTTAAATGACTCCCAAGGGGAGTCTTGGCCCTGGAGGAGGTGTGAATGGGGTGGGGCTTGGGGGGAAGGTAGGGGGGTTGGGAGGGAGGAGGACGGGGAGCCCATGGCTAATACGTAAAATTAAAACACAAATATCCATATTAAGAAAAATAAAATTTGAAATAAAATTTAAAAAAAAAAGAATTTTTAGCCAGAGGCTGGATGTGAGGCTTAGTGCTTCAGAATATTTCCTGCTCCTGCAGGGACTCCTTCTGGTTTCCAGCACCTGCATAGCAGCTTACAACCTTCTATAACTCCAGTTTGGGGGAACCATAATCTCTTCTCACCTCTCCAGGCTCATACATACAAGTGGTGCACACATACACATTCATGCGCACACAGTTTTACATAAAATGAATAAGTATTAAAAAAAAGAATTTGTAGCAATACAGTTTAATCTGGTAATAAAAGAACAAAATAGACAAAGGAAATGAAAGGTATCCAAATTGTTGGATTTGAAGAGTTAAATCTTTTTTACTTTCAAAGGATATGATCTTTTTTAAACTTTCTTTTTCTTCATTAAATATGCCCATGTTTGTGTGTGTGCACTTATTTGCACATACATGCAGGGGATACTGTGTGTGTTGTTCCTCAAGAGCCATCAGCTTGTATTTTGAAACAAGAGCTCTCAGTGGATTGAGCCTTATTGATTAGACTAGGCTAGCTGGCTACAGGCCCCAGGAATCTGTCTCTGCCACCCTAGTGCTGGGATCACAAGCTTGTAATGTTATTTTTGGTCTTTTTTTTACATAGGTTCTAGGGGATCAAATTCATGCCCTCAGGCTTGTGCGGTATGTTCTTTATGAATGAGCTATTGCCCCAGCTTGAATGGCATCATATTATATAAAGAGTACTGTAGATATATCCGGCTTGTTAAATAAGAATCACAGAACCGATTGCAGAGTTAAACCACGAGGTCAGAGCAAGAGCGGAAAACCTTACCCTTCACTGCTTCTGTGGTTCTTCCTCTCCGCAAGAGACCTACTTCTGTGCATCCTGTCTATTGAAAGACTTTCTGTTCTGTTTTTTTATTGGTTGTAAACCCAGCCACATGACCTCCTTGTCACTGCCTGTTTGTACAGACCTCCAGGTCGTCTATGGTTGGTATTGAGATTAAAGGCGTGTGTCTGTCATGCTGGCTGTGTCCTTGAACACACAGAGATCGGCCTAGCTCTGCCTCCCAAGTGCTGGGATTAAAGGCGTGCCCCACTACTGCTAGGCTTCTGCTCTGGCTTGCTCTGACCTCAAGGCAACTTTATTGACATACAAATAAAATCACATTTCAATACTAATAAAATATCACTATAGAGTACACTAAAGAATTCAGCAAAACACTGTTAAGACTCAAAATAATTCTATAAAATACAGAATAATTAATATTTAAAATAAGTTGGGATTATAGGCACTAAAAAGGAACTAGCTAAAAAATAATTCAAGAAATTAACCTATTTACAATATTCAAAGGAATAAGACCTCCCAGGTATATAAATTTGATCAAAAGACTATTAATTCCATGTGACAGGATGGTGTAGACAAACTGAAATATTTGTAACCTTGTAGATGGTAGTGTAAAATACTGCTTGGAATTTGGAAAAGAATTTGGCATTTTTCTCATACTATTAGGCATAAAGTTACCATTTGTCCCAGTAATTACACTTTGAGGTGTATAACCAGAAGGGATGGAATATATGTCTATACAAAAGCCTGTAGAGAGACAGCCATGACTTCACTATAATAGCTCCAAAGAAGAAACATACTAATACCTATAAACTAATAAAACATGTTATTCTGGCTGCAAAGATGGCTTAGTGGTTTAATTCCTGTGGTGATCAAAAACTATTTGTATCTCCAGGTCCACGGAATCTAAAGTCATCTTCTGGCCTCATCGGGCACCAGGTATACATGTGGTACTCAGACACACATGCAGACAAAGCACCCACAACCATAAAATACAATGAAAATGTGTTATTCATTATTGAAGTAATGAACAAATCTTACTGTATTGGTAACCTTTGGAAATGACGTGACAAATAAAATAAGCCAAACACAAATGTCACACTGTTATTTCATATGTATAGAAAAAACATATTTTAGAAATGTGGTTCTTGTGGATTGGAGTCTAGGAGCAAATAGAGAGTGTCTGATGATGTGGATGGAGATTGTTAGTGGGTAATGAAAGTCTTCTACACTTAGGTTTTGATGATTATACAATATTAAAACTAAATGTTTAATTATGTATGTTAGGAGATATATTTGTGACAGTGAATTTTGTATTATCTAATTCCCTACTATCTGCCTTAAGTTCCAAAATGAAATATTTATAGCATATATGTTTATAGAACACAATAAATACAAGTTAGCGATGCAGGTTAATGAATGGTAATGTGCTCACATAGCATGTGAGTCATGAGACTCAAACTCTGGCCACCAGGCTTTGTTTGTAAACATCTTTAGCCCTGAGCCATGTCACTGACCACATATGTGTGTTTTTTCAGTAGAACTCAGAAACTCATGCTTGCACGGGATGGATATTAAGCCATAGCCTCAGCTCCTTTATTTTTTTTCCTTGCCAGTATGATATCAAAACCATTATACCTGCATCTTTGTTCTTTGGTTTATTTTACACCTATATATTTTGTATTTTTCTAGAATCATGTTCTTCTTTTTTAAAATTTTTTGGGGGTTATTTTTTATTTTTATAAATAAATAAAGAAATCCTGGCTGCAGTCTTCCCCCGCCCCACCTTCCACCCCCTTCTGTTCCCACTGTCCAATCCATTTAGGAAAGGGCAGGTCACCCATGAATAACAACAAAGCATAGCATGTCAAATAGCAGTAAAACTAGGCACCTCCACATGTATTAAGGTTGGGCAAGGTAACCAAGTATGAGAAGTAGGTCCCAAAAGCCAGTAAAAGTCAGAGACAGCCCCTGTTCCCACTGTTAGGAGTCCCACAAGAGGACCAAGCTACACAACTGTGACATATACACAGAGTGCCTAGGTCAATCCATTACAGGCTTCCTGGATGTTGGTTTAGTCTCTGTGAGCCCCTATGTATAACATAAGTCTTAAAAGCCTAAAGGCTTAAGTAGGCTCTAGTTCTTCATCCTATGCCTTAAATATCTTTCTGCTTTCTGTCATCACTTCCTGGGATTAAAGGCTTACTTCCTGGGATTAAAGGTGTGAGTCACCATGCCTAGCTGTTTCCAGTATGGCTTTAAACTCACAGAGATCCAGACAGATCTCTGCATCTGAAATGCTAAGATTTAAGGCCTGTGCTACCACTGACTAACCTCTATGTTTAATATTATGGCTGTTCTGTTCTCTGACCCCAGATAATTTTATTAGGGTGCACAATATTTTGGTGAACACAATATCACCACACCTATGAGCCTAGGATAGTTGATTCTGTGGGTTTTGTTGTGGTGTCCTTGACCCCTCTGGCTCCTACAATTCTTTCTCCTCCTCTTCTGAAGGATTCCTGAAACTCCACTTAATGTTTGACTGTGGTTCTGCATCTATTTCCATCAATTGCTGGATGAAGCCTCTCTGATGACAATTGGGCTAAGCACCACTCTGGTCACGGGAGATAGCCAGTTCAAGCAACTTATCTGCTATTGCTTTGAGTCTTAGCTGGGTCATCCTTGTAGATTCCTGGGAGAATCCCTTGTTCCAGGTTTTCATCTGACCCCGAAATGCTTCCCCCCTGCAAACCTGAGTGCTCATATTCCCATCCCCACCCACACTCAGTCCACTCACGAAAACTCTGTTTTTTCTTCTCAGAAAGATCCAGAAGTCACCCCCATGAACCCTCCTTGAATCATCCTAAGTGAGGTAACCGAGATAGAGAAAGACAAACATGGTACGTACTTACTTGTAGTGGATATTAGCTGTAAAATAAAGGATAACTATTCTACAATCCACAGAACCAGAGAGATTGGAAGTTGCTTCTTGGACATTGCCTGGTGCTGATATCTACTTATGAGTGAGTACATACCATGTTTGTCTTGGTCTTGTGAACCCAGCTGACTAGCTGCAGCCTGGCTTGAGTTTGCAAGTGCCTCTGCTTAGAGTCAGACTCCTTGAAGGCCTCCTATGTGGTGCTGCAATGTTCATGGAGATCCAGGTGGTGCGGTTGAGTCAGGTGGTTCCCTTAGGCCCTCTGCCTGATGTCCTCGAATCCTAGCTACAGAGCTGCAGCTTCAGACTCAAACCCCACAGAGACTCTGCATCAGCCTACAATCCCAGAGCATCAACTTGCAACTGTAGATTAGGTGAGGAAAACTTGGGAAGGTAAGACTGGTTTGAGGAATTAAGTCACTGGATGACATGTCTTTGAAGGGCATGCCCTGATCCCTTTCTGTCTGCTCTGCTTCCTGGTTGCTATCAGTTGAACTTCTTGACTGCAATGTGACTTCCTTGCCATGATGGACAAAACCTCTGAAAATGTGACCAAAATAAATCTCTCTTCCCTTAAGTTGTTTCTGTGATATCACAGAAATGTTTACTACTCTAGAGTTGAAGGCATCAAACCATGTCCATTATTTATTGCTTAATAGAAAACATAATGTGCATGTAATTCTGAACAGTGTTATTAAATAAGAATGCAGTGTTAAAAGCCCAGAGATGGAGCAGCAGTCAAGAACTAAGACCAAGACCGCCTTCTTACCCCTTGCTGTCACTGTCATCCTTCCCCTCAGAAAAGAGACCTAATTTCTGTGTGTCTTTTATTGACTTTCTGTCCTGCCTTCTCATTGGTTGTAAAACCAATCACATGACCTCCTTGCCACTGCCTGTCTATACAGACCTTCAGGTTTCTATGGTTGGTATTGAGATTAAAGGTGTGTGTCTCCATGCTGGCTGTGTCCTTGAACACACAGAGATCTGCCTGTCATATGATCAGGATTAAGGGCGTGTGCTACCACTGCCAGACTTCTGCTAAATGGCTTGCTATTAGTTCTGATCCCTAGACAACTTTATTAACATACAAATAAAATCACATTTCAGCACAAATAAAATATCACCATAACACATACTTATAAACATGGGAAGCTGTATAAAAATTACTATATATTTGGATCTATGATATTAATTTAGATGGTCATGTTATAGAATTATTTTAAGGTGTTTTACTTTTGTTTTTGTTTCATTTGTTTAACTCTGTGAAGCTGTGATACTTTGCAGCTTGTTGTTGTATCCCTCAGAAGAAAGTCATCTTCCCTCCATAAGAATCATATTAAGCACTGCTTTATGGAGATACATACTAGTGGGAAAGACAAAGAATATAAAAATGAATGAATACATGTTAGTCACATCCTTATTAGGGTCCCAAAGACAACATAAAGCACAGAAAGGAAACTGAATGGAAGTGCTTTTGAAATCAGCAGGCCAGGATATCCCTTTTTTCTGAACTAATGTCAACAATAACATGAGTGAAATAGAAAAGTGAATCATACATTCCATATAATTATGTAATTTAGAAAGAAAAGGAAATTAAACATATTATTTGCTTTCACATTTTAAAAAATTGTGTTAAAAGTATTAATTCTTTAATTAAATATGACAATCTGGGCTGGTAATAAGGATAGAAGGGAAATAAGGAAGAGAGTAATATGAGTCAGAATGCATTATAGATATGTACATATTCCATATAATGTATATATCATATACATATATGTGAATTCTCAAACAAAAAATTAATGAAAGACTTTAAAAACAAATATGAAGAGCTGACTTCTAAGATATTGACAAACTTGGCCACTGACAAGAAGACTCAGCTGTAAAGATCACTTGCTGCTCTGGCAGAGGACTCATGGAACCCACATGGAAGCTCAGAATCATCTGTAATTGCAGTTTCAGGAGATTGGACACTTTCTCCTGTATTCTTTGTGTACCACATACACACATGTTTTACATACAAGCATGAAGGCAAAACATTCATGCATATAAATAAAACTAAATCTTTTTAAAGATATGATTAGCATGGGTTTATTATGTTTCATGCTAACTATTCTCCCTACAATATTTATTTATTCATAATTAATAACATGTTTGATTTTCTATTGATTTACTTCAATAGGATCAATTTAGTTATATGCATCAATTTATTAGCTTTTTATAATTTTTAACTAGTATTGAAATTAATTGTTCTATTTCTATTCTTCCATATGTTGTTTGTACATTTTAAATGAGTATCTCTAATTATATAAAGAATATTGGGATATACTATTACATATTGTATTTATGCATAATTATATAAATTACTTTTTATAAACATATACATTACATCTTTATAATTATATAGATTGTATAATATGGACATACATGCATTTTGTGCTCTTTCATTTAAGTATATACTATAAATAAATATATATTATATATTTTTTTTCATACTCCTATCTAATCCCTCCAACATCTATCCTGAATTAGCTATTAATTTTAGTTACATATTTTCCAATAAACACACAAACTGGCTATACTATGAAATATCAAAGATTTTAAAATCACTTTCCCTTGTCATATATGCTACAGTTATTTACTTTAGTAACACCGTTCACTTCTTTAAACATAGTTTGAGTCTTCTTAATAGCATTAATTATGACACTTGACCTTTTACCATGGTTTAAAATCCCAAGATCTGAAAAAAATGAAAACATTATATTTAACAATTGATGGCTGAGGGAGAACTGTGCTCAGGCTATATTCATTTTATATTAGTGAATATTTCCTTCCTCTCTTTTAGCACTTCATCTTTTCTTTTTATTTATGTTTATATATGTGGGGAGGTGTATGTGGCCATGAGTTTGATGCCTTAGTGGCCAGAAGTTGATGTTGAATCCATTGGGGCTAGTTACAGGCTAAGCTACTGTAGTTGGAGAGCTTCTCTCCAAGTCCCACTAAGCCCCAGCAGTCCAGTAGCCCACTTATAAAATAAACACACAGAAATTTATATTATTTAAACTGCTTGGCCATTATCTCAGGCCTATCATTGTCTAGCTCTTACTCTTATATTTAGCCCATTTCTATTAATCTATACTTTGCCACGTGGCTTGTGGCTTACCAGTACCTTATATCTTTCTTGTCATGGCAGCGGCTGGCAGTGTCTCCCTGCCCCAGCCTTCACTTCCCAGAATTCTCCTCCTCCTTGTCCCACCTACCCTATCCTTCCTGCCTGGCTACTGGCCAATCAGCACTTTATTTATTTTAACCAATCAGAGCAACACATTTGACATACAGAACATCCCACAGCAAGCTACCCTGATAGGAGGACTGAGAACTGAATGTGGGTTCTCTGCACTAGCACCAAGCACTCTTAACTAATGAAATCATCTCTCTAGATCAAAGACCATGTTTTATGGTTTTACTTTGTATTTATTTTCTTGTTTTGACACAGGGTCTTGCTGTGTAGTCCTGGGTGTGCTGGAACTAGTAGACCAGGCTGGCCTTAAACTTACAGATATGCCTGCCTTTGCCTCCCAAGTGCTGGGACTTAAGGTATGAATCACCACACTTTTCCCATTTTTAACCTAGATTTTTCTCTAATATATTTCATAATATGGCTAGCTTTGTCTATATAACAGACATTTTAAAGCTTTTCTTCAGAAAGTTCTGTGGTTTCATTTTTCTTTGTAGAATTGTCTTGTGGATATAAGAATAATTCAATATCAGGAAATATAAAGCCCTAAGGTTATTGTGCATACATGCTTAGCACCCTGTGTCTTAGACGTCAGTCTTTAAGCCAGTGACTCAGAATGGGAAATATGAATGAACAGAATATAATAAAAGGAAACAAATACATGCCATAATTATGATGTGGCTAAGCTGAAATTAATATATTATGACTCTCAGTGTGGGTGGAAATATGAAACAGTTTTTAAATTTCATTTTATGTATATGGATGTTTTACCTGCATGTATGTCTGAGCACCACATGCATGCAGATTCTACTAATGCTAAAAAAGGGCATCAGTTTCCCTGGACCTGGAGTTACAGCCCTTTATGAGCATTCATGTGAGCACTGGGAATTGAACTCCAATCCTCTGGAAGAGCAGACTGCTGTTAACTGCTGAGTCGTCTCTCCAGACCCTGGAACAAAATTTTATGCCTGGCTCAGCAGTGGTGGTGCACACCTCTAATCACAGCACTCAGGAGGCAGAGGCAGGCAGATCTCTGTGAGTTCAAGGCCAGCCTGGGCTACAGAGTGAGTTCTAGGAAAGATGCAAAGCTACACAGAGAAACCCTGTCTAGAAAAAAAAATTATGTCTGATTTGTATATAATTGTCTTTATATATGAAACACTCTGGTGCAATGACAAACAATGGGAATCTACAAATACTGACATTTTTCATTTGTTTTGGCATTTTGTTTTGTGAGACAAATTCACATGTATCACATTTTGGTTTCAAATTCACTTTATCCTCAAGGTTAGCCTTGAAATCCTGACCCTCTTGCTTTCACTGAGCACTCTTCTTATTCTGTTTTCCATTAGGCATTCTTTAGTTTATGTTCATATGTGTGCCTCTGGAATTTTTCCTTTATATGACATAATTAATAAATGGTCTTAATTTGAAACTGAAACCATTCTGTTTATTTTCAAAACATCACTGTTAAATTCTATAGCTATAATTTATTAATTCAAATATACCCTTGTAAAGTTTTTAGAATTGCTAAAATCTGGAACATAAATAAAATTCTATATTTATATGGATCATGAAAAGTTCTAATTCTGAGGCTGAAGAGATGGCTTAGTAGTTAAGAGTACCCACTGTTCTTACAGAGGACTCCAGTTTGGTTCTCAGCACCCATGTCTCATGGCTGACAACTGTCTGTTACTACAGATCCAGGGTATATAGTGCTCTCTTCTTTACTCTATGGGTACCCACATGCATGTAGACACATAAATACAAAAAATAAAATAATTATTTAAAAGCTTCTAATTTACTGCTGTTTGGAATGTGAAATTGCAGCCACTTTGGAAAAGTTTGGCATTTCCTTATAGGCTGAACATCTGAACATAGTTTTATCATATGACTTAACAGTGATGATGCTCAGTACTTATGTAAACATCTATGTAAATACATGGCCATTTACAGCAGTTTTACTTGTAACTGCTCCAAATGGAATGAAACACAGAATACATTAAGTAGGTGAGTGTAAAAACAAACAATACTATTTCTAGGCAGTGGAACATTAATAATTAAAAATGAGCAATAAAGTAATTACATAAAACAATGGCACCTAAAATGTGCATTACTCCTGAGAGAAGCAAACGTGAAAGGCTTCATATAGTATGATTCTGATTATATATTGTCATGAAAATCGGAGAAGGATGCACAGGTTGACTCCAGTCAATTTAGGGATAGAGAAACTGGGTGACAGCATGATGGCAGACATGTATTTTAGCAATATACATTTGTCAAAAGACATAGAACTCTAGAACGCAAAATGAACCCTAATGCACACCATTGAATTTAGCTACAGATTATGCATAAATGTTTGCTCATAAGTTGTATCAAATGTACCACACTAATACCAGGTGTTAATAGTTTGAGAAACTGTGGGGAAGGGATTGGGTGAAAAGAGGAAATAAAAGCTACTTGTACTTAAATTTACTCTATTTGAGAACAGTTAAATGATAAAGATTGGATATATTCAAGCTATATTAAACAATCTCATGTATATTACAATGATTAATACAGTGAAATTAGCATACTAATTCTTATCCATATACCATTAGAATTCAAATTCTTCTTAGAACTGAGTTCCTGTTTTAACACAAATATCTCTCCAACACACCACTCCTATCTCACATGCCCTCCTTGGTAATCACATACCTTTCTACACTGGTTCTGAGTTCAATATTTTTAGGTTTCATATACAAATGAGATTGTAAAGTATTTGCCTTGGTTTATTTCTCTTAATGTTATTTTATATTTGACTTTTGATATTACTGTTTAAATTTTATAGTAAAGTAATATTTCATTATACGCATACATGCATAAATACTATATATGAATATGTATATATATACAGAATGCACATACACAATGCATACATATAAACAATGTGTATCTGTACATAATGCATGTATATACACAATGAAATAACAGTATTATAATTAGTGTCAACTTGACACAATTCAGAATTATCTGAGATAGAGTCAATTTCAGGATTGCCTTGATGAGATTAGCTGACCTGTGGGCATGTCTGTAGGGCATTTTCTTAATTGCTAATTGATACAAGAGTGTGATTGATACAGGAGCCCATTGTGGGTGGTGCTACCTTTAGGCAGGAGATCCTGTGATATATAAAATAGCTACCTAGCTGAGTAAAAGATCAGAAGGAAGGCAGTAAACAGGCCTTACTCATAGTATCTGTTCGAGGTTTCTGTCCCAGATTCCTGACTTGTGTTCCCATCTTGACGTTTCTCAACAATTTACTGTAACCTGTAAGATGAAATAAAATAAAATAAAATCTTTCTTCACAGTTGCTTTTGGTATTGGAATTTACCATAGTAACAGAAAGTAAACGTGAACATGTACAGTCTACAACTTCCTTCTCAATGACCTGTTTCACCTCTTCATTATTGTAAATAATGCTATATTAATTAAACATGGAGTGCTGATATCTTCAATATACAGACCATATTAAAAATGTGTTGTTCATTTTATTTATTTATTTATTTGTTTGTTTGTTTGTTTGTATGTTTATTTAGTGTGTATCTGTCAGGGTGAAAGGGTGTGTGCCATGGAGTTTTAGAAGTCAGACTATCTCCTCCCATTATTTGGGTCCTGGGGATATAATTTGGGTTGTCAGTCTTGTTAGGCACCTATACCTACTAAGTCCTGACACTGGCCCTGACAACATTTTTAAAATACATACTCCTAAGATGGGTATTACTGATGATAGTTTTAATTTGCAGAAACTGTGACATTTTCCATATTAACTGTATTGATTTGAATTCCCACCAACAGTGTATTAGTGTATTTGCCACTATTCTCCATACCCTTGAGAATACTTACTATCTTGCTTTTTCATGATAGGCATTCTAACATGTCAAAGATTCATGGTGGGTTTGATTTACATTTATTTGACAATTACTGTTGTTGAGTATCTTTTCATATAGCAGCTATTCATTTGTTTGTTTTTATTGGAAAGATATGCAAAAGTTATTTGTCCACATATAAATTACCTTAGAACATAACCTAGAAATAAACCCACCTATACATGATGCCCTAGTGTGCTTTTTGTTCCTCTGCTAAAACACTTACCAAAATCAGCTTGAGGGAGAAAAGGATTTATTTGGCTCATACATTTGGTCACAGTCCATTATTGAGGTAAGTCAGGACAGGAACTCAAGCAGAAACAGGCAGGAACCATGGGATATCACTGCTTACTAGCTTGCTTTCCATGGCTCGTCCTATCTGCTTTCTTATACACCTCAGGACCACCTACCCAGGGATGCCACCATACAAAGTAAACTGGTTCCTCCCATATCTATCATTAATCAACAAAATGCTCCACAGACAGACTTGTCCTTAGGCCAATGTCTTAAGCCATTCCTCAGTCTAGTTCCCTCTTTCCAGGTGACTCTAGCTTGTATCAGATTGACAAAAACTCCCCAGCATTTGAAGTCTTTGAAATAAGAGCTACTTTGTAAAAGTGTATATGCATGCAAAAGAGTGATAATGAGTCCTTGTCTTACACTATATAAAAACTATCAAAATAGTTTACTTAAATTTTAAAGTCCCAAAATGGGGAAAATTTCTCAGAAAAATACAGAGAAAACTGAACTTAACATTGTGGCTAGTGATGTTCATTTGAATGTGACAAGAAAAGCAGAAGCAGTCCAGGCAGCTCCAGTCTCCTCCTTCCAGGCAGAGCAAAGTGTCCCTGTGTAAGCCCAAGGTTCCAAACAGCCAGCTCATGCACTAAGGACAGGTCCAGGTCTCACAGCCTGGATGCCTCCCAAACAGTTCAAGCTAATCAACTGTCTCATTTATCCAGAGGACCTGATCCAGTTGAGGGCTCCTCAGCTATTGGTTCATAGTTTGTGTTTCCACCAGGTTGAGCTGAATCCCCAGGGGAGTCTTTGCCCTGGAGGAGATGGGAATTGGGGGTAGACTTGAGGGAAGGCTGGGGGGGAGGCTGAGGGGGGAGGACAGGGGAATCCATGGCTGATACGTAAAATTAAATTAAATTATAAAATAAATAAAAGAAAAGCAGAAGCAACAAAAGTGGAAGTAAACAAATGTAGCTCATCAAACTAAAATGCCTCGGCAGAGCAAATGGAGCAGCTTGTGTTTTACCAACTTCTAGAATTAGGTCTCTTTCCTTATTCCATTTGCTGTTTTACAATTTGCATTGTACTAGGCTTTTGCCATGTCTGCATGAACTTTTGCTTGAATTAAACTACTAAGTAGGTTATAAGGACCATATCTTTTCTATATGGTGAAAATATATTTCCACACATTTTCTTTCCATTGACCAACCTTTATTTGTTTTCAGAAAGTTGAACTTGTAGAATATTATAAAATGTATTATTTCCTTCCCCATGTTGCTTCCTGTCTCTTACTGAGGCAAAAACTTGAATGTAACAGGAGGATAGCTTCCTCAGGAACTGGACTTGTTATCCTGTTCATCTTGTACTCTCAGCCATCAGACGGGGAAAATTAAATTTCTGTTAAGGCTATGTCCCCACACACACCATACCTGCACCCACTTTGCTAGAGCAGCCAGCATAGACTGTAGGGGATTTGTCTGTCAACTCTGAGGCACAGTAGTCTGAAGACCTGACAGTTATACACCATTTCTACAAGCATAATTATCCCATGACCCAGGATAAATGGAATTGGCCTTCCATTGGGGACTTGTTCTTTCACAAACATCCAAAATACTTTCCTCTCAGACTTTCTACTTGATAATACTCATTTGAAACACCTTCATCATTACTCCTTCTTTTCACGTTATTTGAGGCATAAGGTCTACATCCTCTTACTGATAAAACAAATTCAGACATTCAAAAATTCTATAAGGTGAAATTGATAAGCACTTGCAAATGAAAACTTAGTTTTCTTCAAGAGAGTCTCACTGGAGAAAAGAAAAATAAACACTCTTCAGGGAAGACTGCATGACCAGCAGTAGATGACCAACAGAAAACAGACTCAGTGGCATCTTTGGAGGTTCCTTGTCTCATAATGTCATGTCAGGACTCTTCCTTAAAAAATATATTTTAAATTTATAACATATATATTTATGTATTTACACACACACACATTTATATATTTCCTTTCTCATTTTATATTCCAGCTCCTCTTTGTATCTTATGACTTTCAGTATCAGTATTTTTATGGGATTACTGAATGTGCAAACAAGTGAGTCTCTATTTCTTGTGCTGTCTCTTGGGATCTTTTTGTTCTCCTGTTTTCTTGAATTCTGATGTATTAGTTTTTTGTTTTTATCATATTATATTATAATGCAATAGAAGCCTCCTCATTTTCTTCCCATAGGTTTTTGTTTTACTCTTTTCTCATACATTACATCTCCACCCAAACTTGCAGTTTCCCCTCTCTCTACTTCTCCTAGTCCTTCCCCAACTCACCATTTTCCCTATACCCCAGATCCACCCCTCCTCTTTCCCTTAAAAAAAACAGGTTTCCCAGGAATATCAAGGGATCCTTTTCATTATCTAATGAGACAGAAAGGGAGTGGATTTGAATGGGAGGGGTTGAGGGAGGGGAAATGTAATCAGGATACATTGTATAAGAAAGAATCTATTTTCAATAAAAAACAAATTCTATCTTAGCATTTCAATACTGCTACAAAGAACACATGTTCAAGGAGTGTTTAGTGAGTCACCTGTAGTAGCTTATACCTATAATCCCCATACATGGGATGGGAAGGCAGGAATATCAAAAGTTTCAACTCAGTCACAGGTACATGGCAAGTTCGAGGCCAGTTTGAACTACATGAGACCCTGTCACAAAAATAAAACATGGGAACAGGAATGTTCAGTGAATGACAGTCCATAAATGAAATCTAATTAATAAACATTTAATTTCTTCTATTTTTACAACAGCCAAGAAAAAAGTTTTCAAACAGTTAGCTTTATCAAAAAGAAAAAAAGCAATTACAGAAAATAAGTCTTACTTGTGTATTACTGTGCTTTCTACCAGCTTCTTTCATACTTTCAAGAAAATCCTTATTATTCTGCTATTTTATTTGTTTATGGAAAATAAATAATATCTCCAGACTTGGGCAGGGGAGAAAACTGTGGCCATATCACCATGGAAAACAGCTTTGGCAGGAGTGCCAGGGACGACTTCTTGGTTGCCTTGATTCTTCTCTTTATCCTCTTTTAAAGCCTCTTCACAAAGATCTGAGAAGTAACAAGGGGAGATTTTATAGATCTTAGTGACAAACTTGAGGACAGTTATCTTGTTGGTTTCAGCATATGCTTTGGGACCCCACAGGAACACATAGTGTGGAGGATCACTGTTGGTCACCTGCCTTTACTCTAGGTATTTCAACTTCACCAAATACTGGGTCATGAGCTTCTGGGGCTCTCCATAGATTTGGTGCTTCTTTCCAGGATACACTTTCGTAGATCTCAGCATTCTCCAAATATCTTCTTCATGGGCACAGTTGCCATTCATGAAGATCATGCCTAGGACAGTCATCACAAACCCGGTCTTGGGTAAGCCCTGGCCAGGACAAACCATCCCATTGTTGGGGAGTTTCAGCTTGCTGATAAAATCATATACTTGCCTGCTTGATTCAGCTTCCCTCAGTTCAACTGCAAAGACATCTGCAAGTCTCTCAGCAGGTTTCTTGAGGATCTCAGGGAAGGCATTGATTTCTTCCTTATCAATAAATAACCTGCATCATATCTTCCATTGTAGTAAGCTTCCTCATTTTGTAGTTGTCAAGGAGGATCTGTGACAGCATAAAGACCTTTCTGGCTAGAATATCTTGGTGGAGACTAATGGAATGGTAATTCCCCAAAAGGTTTTCTTCATCATCTAGATCATCAATGGAACTTTCATCTGATATACTGAAAGAAAGGACACCAGTAGTTATGCTGGAAACTGTTTCTCTGGCATCTCAGAGGCACCACATGATTCAGGAGAGGACTCTTCTGCTGCCTCTACTGCTTTCTGTGCACCTTCAGAAGCCTGAGCATCATTTCAAACTCTGCGTCGTCTCCTATGGGCATTTAGTTTACTCTTCTGACCTCGAGGCATGATGACTGGTTAAGGACAACAGCAAGGATAATAGCAGGATTTTGGAGATTCAGGTACCTAATGGAGACATAAGAAAATAATATGAGCAGCTTCACCAGGAGGAGGCCTCCTTGTGTTTAATTCTCCCTCTATAGGTTTCTATGAAAATACTGCACTAGGAACATACAGGGCTTCTGTTATAAACCTCTCATACTCAGTGGAGTAAGATAAAGTGCATCTTAGGCTGTTGCTTGGG